>NW_004524601.1:15609600-15612170 GCF_000260255.1 Octodon degus
CTTATTCCACTGAGCCATCTCCCAAGTCCCCAAAATAATATTTTCTTCCAAGAAATAAATATATAGAATGTAGTACTAACAACAAAAAAGAGAAACAATTTCTTTCTTGTAATTATAGGTAATAAACTTTGATTTTATATTGTTTCAAGATCTCAATATTATTGGAATCTAGAAGTCTTATCTCACATTGGTTTAACTTTCCTACCCTAATTTTCTTTACATATTTTCATAGTCACTGCCTCTTCCTCTTATGCTATCTCAAATAAAGCAAAATCTTTTCCCAATATCGTCTGTCCTTACATACTGTTAATATTTTAATTGAAAAGTTAAAAAGTGAATCTATCAAAAAGCTTTATATGTGGAAGTAATACATACTTTCTATATATGATTGTGAAAAGGCACTACCGTCATAGACTGCATAAATAGATCTTGCACCTGGAGGGAAATTTTAAATCTATGATGATTAGTTCTGCTACAGATAGAGAAAAGTTCCAAGGTCAAAGACCCTGTTAAGGAGGGAAATACTCCTTTTCCTAGGCTCTTGTCAAACTCATAAAACAAAGACGAATGTAAGAGATTCTACTTTCTTCACCTCTTCTATTATTGGCATTTCTAAATAATGTTCCCTCTGAGGACCATTTAGAAAGAAACAGCATTTTCAAAACACAATACTACATTTTCTTTGATTAAATTAATAAATTGTAACCTTATATATTCTTTCTTTACATTGAGAGGAGAGAGAAAAGTATAAAATAATCATGTTGGGTATTTGCCAACTTGGTCATTGTAACCACTGAATTATATAGTTAACTGGAAGCTTGTAAAATATGATAATTTATTATATTTTTATTTTGTTCAGGATTCATCAGCAAAAATTTTTTTTCACCAACTAATCCATAGGATGAAATCTTTTGTATTCTTAGTAGCATTTACTATGTAAAATGGTAGGATTTCTCTGCTAGTGTTAACTAGCATTCAAGTTACCTCACAGAAGCAGACTTTCAGAGAACTTGGTAAGATAGAGCCTGGATAAACACATAAGGAGGACAGTAGATTAGGTCCTTCCCTCAGAGCTTTATCCAACTAGCACTGGAACCAGATTTAATGTGAATAGATGAACTAAGCAGTTATACTGTGTGGAATTCTGTAACTTTTTTCCCGACTGATGTCCTCACTAATACTAAATTGTAGTGTGGTGTTTCTGTTCACTCTTCCTTTTTCCTGTTACTATTATCTGGCAGTTATTTGGTTGTCTTTCCCCAGTTTCCTTGGTATTCAAGCCACCTTAGTATGTTTTCCTCTCCACTCTGAACTTCCATACATATTGTTTTATTTAAGAAGAGAAATAATGATTTTCCAAAGCTTCCACGTGAGAGGATATTCACACAGCAGTGGAACAACGGAGCTATCTGTTGGAGGGAAGCATGGTGGCAAAACCAAGAAAAGCTGAAAGAACTATCAAAGACCTTATGGGGTTGAATCAATAGCTAGTAATTTTTTCTACTTTCTTTTCACGAGTGCAACACCAGTAAAACTCTTTAAAATGATCTAATAACTTATACCTCTATATAAGACTAGTTAAATTATAAGGATACACATCCATAAGTTTATCAAACATAGCCATAAAAGGAAACTAAACAGCCATCACACTAATGCAATTGAAAACTAAAGTGAGATATGAGTTCACAGTAAGCAGAATGGGTACAACCAAGGAGTCAGATAGTAACAAATGTTGACAAGGATATGGTTAAATTAAAATTCATATCAGGAAAGCACTTAAGCCACTGAGTATATATTAGTAATCAATTATTTTTCCAATCTTGAATAGCTCTATCTGTTAATCTGAGCAACATGTTCGACAATAAAAATAAGAAATACAACAACCATTGTTAATTTGTTATTCTAGATAAGAAAATCTGTAACATACATACTGTTGTATGTTACTCTGTTTTTGTTTTTGTTTTTGTTGCTGCTACTTGTTTTGGCTTTTGGTTTTACTCTTTAAAATAAAATATTTAAAAATTGTATATACTTCCAATGGAAATGGTAAATGATACAACCATTTTGGAAGCAGACAAGGGGGCCGGGGAGATGGAATAAGTGCTTCCCTGGCAAGCGCAAGGGTCTGAGTTCAATCCCTGGTTCCGCAACAGAAAAAAAAAAAAAAGAAAGAAAGAAAGAAAGAAATCAAGCCTTAGATCCAGCATTACAGAGTGAAAAGAACCTACCCAAATGATAGCTGGAAGCAGACAAACCTTTCCTCAAATAATTAAATGTAGGTTTCATTGGATCCAGTAATTTTTCTTATATAAAGCCAACATATTGAATATATGAATATACAAAAGCTTATATAGCTACAGTCACATCAGCCTTCATTGTAGGAATTAAAAATCTGAGAATACACTAATGAACAAACACAAAACATACATTAATATGATAGAATTAAACCATAAAAAGTAATGCACAAATATATGTGCCAGTCCAGATCATCCTTGAAATATGCTAAAAGAAAAAAGCAAATCACAAAAGAAAACACATGTTGCACAATTTTATTTATATAAAAATTTCAG
>NW_004524601.1:15614125-15629428 GCF_000260255.1 Octodon degus
ATATATTTTAAAAATAGGCATAAAGAATTATATAATCTTATGTTTACACATAAGTCCAGAAATCTAACCATATACAACCTTGTAGCAGGACAGTCCTGGAACATTCCTTTACCTGTCTCCTGCCTTAATTCACCACCTCCTTAGATATTGAATATGCAACTGTTTACAATTTTTCATGCAGCAACAGATCTCTGCTTTTACTCTTCCCAGACACTGCAACCCAATTTTTAATTTCTAACATAGCGGAATAGTAGTTACTATTTTAAATGCAACTGGAATGGCAGAGTAGAAGCAATGTTCTGATGGGCTTCCATGGCCCAACAGCATATTTATGCCAGTAATTTTCCATATTGTGCTCATCTTTAATTTAGTCATTTGTCTGGTGTTTCATTAGATAAACAAATACGTCATACTTTGTGCATCTTACTGTTGATTGATGGAGAGCTCTTTCCAGTGTACCTCTAATGCTCATCTCAGTATTGGTATTCATGTCTATGACTTTGCTAAAGTACATGCAAATGCACATACCTGTGCCACATCCACCTATAGATGGACATTGTGGGGCAAAACATGAAGGCTGTCCATTTATCCAAAATTGTGCTCAGCGCTAGTTTTCCATAGTAGATTTTTTTAAATGTATTTGATAGAGGGTCTCACTATGTGGCTCAGAGTCATAATGATCTTCCTGTTTTCAGTCTCTCCAGTGCTGGAATTACAGGCATGTGCCACCATGCCCAATCTCAGTGGCTGGCTCAGTAAGTGGTACTGGGATTGATCCCCAGTTCCCAAGCTTGCCTAAGCAGGTCCCATAGTAGTTCTAATCCAACCAGGAGATTACAAAAGGTTGAGTTGCTCAATGTCTTGATACTCACATTTTATACATCTGGTAGTGTTACTCAACAGTTTCTATAAATTACTTATGTTATACTATTCCCTGACATCTTTTCATTTTAATTTATTTGCTTGTAATTTATCTTTCTTTTCTAAAAGAAACACGCATTTCTTGGGAGGTGAACTTCATCTTCTTTTGCTCTACATAGCATCTCATATATTAGCTTCCTAAATAGCAAGAATGCTTGTTAAATTATAAATTCGAACACATAGTCAATTCCTCCTTGGCTCTGCACATATAAAAATACCTCTAAAGGCTGATGACCTGCAATGTCCAAACACTAGTGAGATACCATTGTAAGTTGCTGACCTTATTATAGCCAGTTTGCATGAACTGCATAGCCCATCCTATGTTATGAAATACAAAATTTATTTATGTCATTTATTTATTTCAGTTTTTTATATTTCAGGGAAGGGTCTACAGGGTGTCCAGGATCTCTCTACTAGATCAGACTCATACTGATCCACCTGTTTACAGCCTACCAAGAGCTGGGATTACAGGCTTGCTCCACCATGCCCAGTTTCAACTGCCATTTCAGCACACCCGGGGGGGGGGGCGGGGCCAGCACTGCAGGTCTGGGGATCGAACCCCCCACCCCTTCGCCTGCTTGCAGCACTTTAATCCACTGAGCTATATGGCCAGCCCTATGAAATATAAAATTTAGAGAAATCATTTATCAAATATATGTTTTATACTACTTTCTACAATTAGTGTTTGAAAAGTGGATATATATTATATTCAGAAGAAAAGGAGGTCCCCACATCCTAAGGCTTCTGTTGTAACTTTCTTCAAATAATCACATAACATTCTTAGGAATAAGAGCTGTATGTATATTCCTAAATTGGATGATTTCTAACCATTCTTTCAGCTATTCTACTCAATTTTAAGGTGTGACTTGTGTGGTATGATATAGGTTGTTTACTCAGAAAAAGTATATATAAACATATCTATCTATCTTATTACTTCACTAAAGCTTCAAAATTATCACTTTAAAATATACATATATATAAGCATGTATTTTTATATATTCTTTCTTTTTGCTTCCTCCTAAGGAAATAGTGCCAGATCTCAAGACTTCCAGCAATGAATGTATATATCTTCTTCAAACATTTTTCTAAAAAAAAAAAAAAAAAGAAAAGAAAAGAAATACCTCCTTGAAGGACATTAATGAAATTGTATCTTGCAACTTTCTTGGTTAGCAAGCTTTTTTAGGATGAGTTCCAGGAAAAATAGTGGTGGATATAAAGCATACTTATTTTTATCTATACATGCTTCTTAGGAGTTTTTGTCTCTGGGCTATGCTAGTTTTTTACCTCTTCTCTCTGCCTCCAGGACTCCTTAATTTATGGTGGAAATTCTCTTGAATTTGAATATTAATCTCTCCTTAAAGCTCTTCCAAAGAGAAATGTGAGCTTTGCTCATTTGTTAGATGTGGCCTTAGGTGCCAGATCTTCAATTACCTCAATAGACATACGAAGAAAGAAAGACAAAAAAAAAAAGAAGGAAAGAAAGGAAGGAAGGAAAATGGAAGGAAGGAAGGAAGGAAGGAAGGAAGGAAGGAAGGAAGGAAGGAAGGGAAGGGGAGGAAAGAGGAAGAAAAGAGAGTAAAGAAGAAGAGAGAAAGAGGAAGAAGGAGGAAGGAAAGCCTTCAGAAAGGAGAGGGAAGGAGGGAGGGAAGAGGGCTGGTGGCCAGCTGGTTGACTGACTTATGTGGCTTTCGGGTCCCTCTTGTACTCCACTTTTCAACACTCCATCACACTGAAACACCTGCTGTACTCGTGCCACATTTCAATTAATTCATTTGGTTCTCAAAATAGAAAACTCTATTTTTCTTTTCGGTAAAATCCTGAACAACCTCCTTTTAGAAAAAACGATGCATAATTCTGCTCACCAACTAAGATGAAGGAAAACTGAGAAGATGCAGGACGGGGGATGTTCCTGGGTGCCTTTGGCCAGAGCCGCCGTCCTGCACTACGCCTATCTCACAGCAGCCAGTTTTGGCTGTTCTCTGGGAGACACATCCCTCTGCGAAGGGACCATCAGTGGCTGGGAAGCAGAAGAAACGTGAACAAAACATTACTCTTACCCTCTAAACGCAACACAGAGGTACTACAAAATAAAGGCCTGATCAGAATAAGATGGCGAAAGCTCAAATCAGACAGATCAAGCCAAAGAGAGGGAGTTTACACTGTGTAAGTCACGGCAGTAACCCGAGTTTTGCATTTATATGTGCATACAGTTAGCTGAAGACCACTAGAATTATAGACTGGAGGATACATTTATTGGAAAATAGTAAAAAAGTTCCATGAGATATTTTGTTATTGTCATTTGAAAATTATTTAATTTTCATGAAATATAAAAATTTCAAAGTTCAGGAATAAGTATAAATTTACTTATTTTGGTAAACATAATTTTTTTTAAAAATAGCAGTACCTATTTTAGGTGTCTAGTGGGTGCTGGGTTTCCATGACTGGAAGCTGGCTCCACAGCATCCATTCTTATTTGCTCTGAGAGTGACCTTCAAGATGTGGTCCCTTGGGGCCAGGGAGATGGCTCAGTAGAATAAGTGCTTCCCTGGCAAGTGCAAAGGTCTGAGTTCAATCCCCAATTCCACCAAAAAAAAAAAAAAAAAAAAAAAAAGATGTTATCTCTCACTCTACAAAATGAAGAACACTTGGGAGCTCTCAGCAGTACAATGTTTTTCCAACTCCTGACCTTTTGAAATAGGAACTGAAGTGGTTAGTACAGCAATTTGTGCTTTGTCAAGTTCTCTAGGTGAATCCCATGAAGCACAGTTACCTGAAAATGTTAGGTACTGTAGTACACAATTCTTGGAAGCTGAGGAAGGAAGGTAGATATGTCAAGTTCAACTTGATACAGATCTGTCAAGTTTTGGGAAGTTAGTGAATTATTGAGACCTTATCTAAAAAAAAAAAAAAGAAAAGAAAAGAAAAGAAAAGAAAAGAAAAGAAAAGAAAAACAGAACAAAAGAAAGTTGGGGGCATAATTCATTGTGATGATTCAATCTCTAGTATCACAAAAAAAAAACACTTGCTTTTTTGTATAGGTGCAAAACATTCTTATATGCAGATATCCAAAGGATATATTTTTATGTGTCTTAATCTTCTAGGAATTTTATATCATCTGTGCTTAAAATGCACTATGAAATAGTGTTGATTATTGACTACTTCTAGTCTGCTACTACTTCTCTGGCTCTAGTAATTAGAAACTACACTTTCATGAATTTGTTTCTAATACATCATGGCAGAGTTGAAAAGGATGCTCTAATGGTGCACAGAGTAAGATCCGCTGATAACTGCTATACATGTGGCAATCTTGGATTATCTGTAGTTACCATTCAAGTTTCCCCTAACTTTTGCAAAAATGAATTCCTTGTGCTGTTTTACTTTCCCAGTAAACTATTTTCCACTCCCAGAACCAACACTGTTATTTCCATATTAAATATCAAAAATATAATGGAAATACTTTAAAATTTATTGTTATCAATTAACATGATGTTTTGCAAAGTGAGTACTTCCTTGTGTTTGTCTTCAGATACAAATAATAGAATTGGCCGTATGATTTTTAAGCATGTTTCTCAGCACTATCAAGTATGTTCGTATTTTTCTATCTCCAGAAATTTTCCTCCTTGCCAGACTGGACCTCGGTGTCTGTTAACCCCTCCTTTTCTCCATGCCTCTGTCCCTTCACTACCACAATGATTTCTGTTTCTGTGAGTTTGGCAGCTTAAGTTATAGTCAACTTTTGCTTAGGCAGTTTTTGTTTGTATAGTATTCTCAACTTTGACCCAAAACATAGCCACACTAAAATACTGCCAACAGGGGCAATTAAATAGCTGATGTTAACTTTTCAGTTTTGGAGGGCTCAGGTCCAAAATCAGGATGCCTCCGTGGTTGCTGTTTTCCGAGGCCTTGCACTGTGACTATAGACAACCATGTTCTTACTGTCTCACATGGCTTTTTCTCCATGTTCTGTGTCTCACGTGGCTTTTTCTCCATGTTCTGTGTCTCACATGGCTTTTTCTCCGTGGTCTGTGTCTCACATGGCTTTTTCTCCGTGGTCTGTACTTCTGGTGCCCCCCTTTCACTGCACAGACACAAGTCCTGTTGGGCTTAGGTCTGACTCTGATAACTGCTCTACTTTAGTGCTCCTTGGATGTCTTAAATCCAGTTAAGTACAATCGAGGGTTAGAACTATAGCCTATAGATTTTCAACCTGGAAATGTTAGGATCTAAAACTCAGCCCAAAACTGGTTGTTTTTGCTCTTGTCAATTGTGAATAATGCTGCCATAAATGTAGATGAGAAAATAAGTGCTCCAAGAACACTTTCCTTGGATATATACCTAGGAGTGTAATTGCTGGCTCACCCAGTATACAGCTTTAATTTTTTGAGGAATTGCTGCGTTGGCTTCACAGGGGTTACATGATTTCATCCTGCTAAGAACAAAGCCCAAGCTTCCACTTTGTTCACATCTTCACTAATACCCTTTTTTATTGATAGCCAGCTAGTGAGTGTGGAGTAATATTTCATTATGGTTTTAATTTTCATTTACCCCCTAGAGTATGTTTAAAAACATCTTCATGTATGTATTCAGTACAGGGTCTCACTATGCAGCTCGGACTCATAGTGATCTGCCTGTCTCAGCATGTCCAGCACTGGGATTACAGGTGTGAGTAACTAGGCCCAGTTTCTGTGGCTGGGATGGTGGACCAGCATGGGATGCAGTACTGGGGGACTAAACCACAGTCTTTGTGCTTGCCAGGCAGGTACTTAGACCGCCAAGCTATGTCCCCATCCCCTTAAAAATATTGCATTCATGAATAAGTGAAAAATATTTTATGCTATTGTTTAAATAATTGTTTTGAATTAAAACAATTACTAGATAATTACTTGGTAATTGTTTTGAATTAAAATGGAATATTTTATGTGGCTCATATGTATGGAATCCATTCATCAGTCTAAGTAATGAATTCAATATAAACTTCTTGGTAAATGTTACACATGCTTAGAAGAATGTTTTTGGCTGACATCAGCTTATGATATTCACAAAATCCATCCCATTAATAATTGTCTCTTCCAGTTTAGTTATCAAGAAATTTCCTAGCTCTTAGAAAAGAGAGAGAGAGAATAAATGAAAGAAAGAAAGAAAGAAAGAAAGAAAGAAAGAAAGAAAGAAAGGAAAGAAAGAAAGAAAGGAAAGAAAGAAAGAAAGAAAGGAAAGAAAGAAAGAAAGGAAGGAAGGAAGGAAGGAAGGAAGGAAGGAAGGAAGGAAGGAAGGAAGGAAGGAAGGCAGCATCTGCAACATTTTATGTTATCTTATTTTCAGGTAGTATCACGAGTTACATGCATCCGCCCATTTTTCTGCTTGTCTGCATGAGAGCTGCAACAATAACACAGCTGAATTCTTTATTTCATTTTCCAAAAACAAGACAGGCCTATGAGTTAGATTATGTGTATCAGTTCTATTCTGTAAGAATCTGTTTACAGTTTCACTTCCCACATTCTTCCCTTTCCAAAAGCTGTCCTAGCTTGTTTTAGATTATAACATTTTCCCCATGCTATTTCAAAATTCTCTCACTATAAATCATAAAAGATCAACGAGGATGCCTTCAAGATGAGGTACATTTTCGCTGAACAAATTAAAATTTCCACAGCAATTTCAAGGTATTTGAGATACTCTGTAGGATCTATGAGTTGCAACTCCTTGGCTAACCTTATTAGTCTCCAAGCATTCAAAGACAAGGCACGCATTCACTCTAAAACAGAAGCTGTAGCTAGCCTTGCACTGGTATTTATACTTCACAGTTAAAAGTTAAGTGTATCATGAAGAAAGTCTTAGCATCTATGAGTGAATTTGTGGTTTAACAGTGTTTAGTCTTAGCAAGAAATCATCATTTAAGTAACTGATACAGTGATTTTATATAAAAGTTGCGGCAATCTATTAAGACATTCCATTACTAAAACTCAAAATAGCTAAAGAACTTATTACAAAACACATAAAGGGCCGGCCTGAGAGCTCAGCAGACTAAAGTGCCTGCTTAGGCACAGCACAGTGGTGGAGGTTCGATCCCTGGCCTGCTGTGCCAGCCCTGCCCCCAGGGCACACTGAGATGGAGACTGAGACGGGGCGTGGTGGTCCGCGCCTGCAATCCCAGCACTTGGGAGGCTGAAAACAGGAGAATCATTATGAATGTGATCTCTGTAGTGAGACCCTGTAGATGCTGTAGACCCTGTCCTAAATACAGGAAAAAAAAAAAAAAAAAACACGTAAATATTGAACTTAAAAAATAATGACTTACCAACAAACTATTTTAGTATGCTTACTAACATAGGAATTCTAGTAATGCCAATTAAACAAATAAGCAAATTTACATGTGTGAGTCCCTCTTAGTTGATATATTACATACTGTTAAATTCTTTGAAGCAAAATAATTTTCATTTTAAAAGGAAATAACAGTTCATTTCCACAAAAATTTTGTCTCCCTGCTTAAACCAAATAACTTAGAAGCATGTCAGAATGATGAGTTTTCTAACTGATGCTCCAGTACACAACATAACAGGTATCTAACTTCATGTGAAACTGGTAAACTCACAATGACCTGCAGCTACTATTTACTGTACAAAGAAATTTAGAGACTCTTCTTCAATGGTATGAAAAAATAAAAGAAGTGGAAGAATTGACGTTTTGACTTCAGTCTCTATCTGAAGTCGTGTGGCTTAAGCGTTTTCCAATTTACTTCTGTAAGATTATTCAACCAAATCCATTTTAAATATGCTACTGAAGTCAGGGATAGGTTTGGCTTCTTCACAATAGTTTTGTAATTCAAAAAAGTCAGAGGAAACAATTTCACCAAAACTATATTATTACAAGTATGTTGATTGAAATAAAAATTAAAGAGCTGGCTTAGAATTACTAAATGTGTACTTCACAGAATTTTCCACATTGAATTGAATTTCCAATATTTTCTTAAGTCAAGCAAATAGGTTTTTAAAAAAATAGTTTTGCTTCTCCCTAAATGAAATACTTAACTATTGATTCTAGAATAGTTATGTTAAAAAATCATATATTTTTTGAACTCAACGTCCAGATATAAAATTAGTCCAAATTACACACATATTATTTCTTGAAGAGAGGATTACATTGATTTTAGGTTTAAATTTTATGTTTGTCGCTGCTAAGTATTCTGGGAATGGTTTGTTTGTATGAAAACTGATTGCTTCATGCCTTTAATTCTTAAATAGTCTAGATCTATGCGGCAAACCTGTGGTTCACATGTTACATTAGCAGACAGCAATAAGTGATTGACTAAAGATCAAGCTCTTTAGACTTGCTAGGGGTTCATCATACCCTCTGAAACAGAAAATATATCAGCTAGAAAAAAAAATCTCACACTCAGTTCATGATTTCTCCTCACTGTAAAGTATATGACCTTCATGGTTTATCCATTTAGATCCAGGATGAAAAAAAAATTTGTATTTCTGTATATCACTATATTGTTTGCTCTGAAAATAATGCTTATTCAATAGTAGATGCTCAAGGAAAGCTTGCTGAGTGAGTAAATACATCTATGAGCTAGTACAGCCATTTCAGCATTGCAGTCCATAGTACAGGGATCAGCACTAAAATGGGCAGTGGATAAAGGTGTCATAAGACCAGAAAAATGAGAATGAGATAGTGTGAAGAAAAAAAAAATCATATAATATGATAAAAATATCTTCCTTCATTCTTCTTTTACATATAAACCACAAATCAGTTGTTTGGGAGAAAAAATATGTTGAATAATTTGCTTTCATTTAATGAAAAGATTTAGGATGCCCTATCCTTAGAAAGTTCTACCAAATTTGTCTTACCAGTCTAGTCTTTAAACCTCAGCAGACCCTAAAGTAACTAGTGCCCAAGATGGTGTTAGCCCCACCCAACATCCCCAAAGTCCACTGTGGTTATGATTAACAAACATGATCTCAGCTCCCTTGACTGTCTCAGAAACATGGAAGTACACAATCTTTGAACATACATACTTTCACTATGGCATTTAAAATAGTATTCCCCCAATTTATTTGTGCATCTCCTTGATATCTAGAAAGCTGAAAACATCTATTATTGTGCTTAATTATGTTTGTTATTTCTCACCTGCCCTCCAAGGCTTTACATAGGGCCTTGCTCATAAAAGACTCAATAAATAATTGCTGGATTGATTTTTCCATTACCTTTAAACATACCTACAGAATAGACTTGTTAGTTCTGAATTATATTCCCAGTATTGCCATGAACGCTTGCAATGCCACTTTAATCATTTTTTGCACATGAAACCAACCTGTGCGTACACCTCAAAGAAGTTCTTTCCTTTAAGCTTCTGGTCTGAGTATTATCTGGATAAACAAAATTTGATTTACAAATGTATTCTGAAATTCAAAGAAATAGATAACAAAACTGGGAAAAGCAATTTTTTTATATAATGCCTTACTACATTCTTTAAAATGCAAACTTGACAAGACAGAAAATATCCTGACAGTGCTTGCTTATGTGCATAATGGTCTTGTACCACTTTTATGTTTGTCAAAATTTCTATAGAAATCCCCAGCCAGCTTTATCTATTGGCTTTCCAATATACATAAAAAAGATGCTGAGGCAGTGAACATAATTTAAGTTCTGTGAAAAGTATTTACAGTAAAATCTCTAAAAGGAAAGCACTACTTGGATTTTTAAAACCTACTGACTGGCCCAATATTTGCACAAATAAAAACATGATTTTACTTACAACATAAAAGGAAATTAAATATAAGTTAAATTTACAATAGCTCCTATGTCTTATCCACAGGCCATATGGACCTTAAAGTCTTTGCAGAGGAGATTACAGAGGTTAGGACAGGGAGATACAGCCCTCACAGTTGATGCTGCCCTGGTTTTGGGTATCAGAGAACTAATACGGAATGGTGAGGGTGGAGAGAGATAAGCTACTGCACAATCTGAAGAGCAGCAAAGAAATCTTTCTAGCATTTTTGTTGTAGTCACAGTCACTTTCTTACATGCATGCAGACTCTCTCTCCCTGGAGAGAGTCTCTCTGCTGAAGTGGAACGGAGGGCAGAGCTCTGTGCCGCCTTTTAATGGTACAGCATTAGGGAAATGTTTCAATGTATTTGGCCAGGGAAATATCCAGCACCTTCAGATTCCCATGTTCTATCCACTTAAGCTCCTCCTTAAAAATATATTATGCCTTTATAAAATGATTGCCAACTGGCCCAGTTTAGAAAATATATTTTCTTCAAATTTAATTGTTATAAAATCTTAATAAAAGTTCTACTGTTTATGAACTTTTATGTTACTTCATCTGCACCTCAGATGATACCTTGTTTTTCATTCTTCATGGTACCAGTTTTGGGCAATAGAGTGGCCATACTCGGGTATAGCTTACTATTTCTCTCCATGTACTTCTGTGACAATCCCGAGAAATACAATGACATGCAAAAGAGATAGCAAATTTCCCCATAGCAGTGTCTAAAAGGACTCATGCCAATGTTTTCTTTTGGCTTTCTAAGTTATGACAGTTTTTCTCTTACACTGCTAAGCAATGCTGAATTTCCTGCTTCAGAATGGTTGAAGATGAGCCAATCAATAAAGTCAAAGAAAATATGGGAAGCTTGCAAAGCTTTCCCAAGAAAATCTCAATCTTAGTCTTTCATGTATATCTACCTCTAATATACAGAAATCAGCAAATTCATTATTACTTATATTAGGCTGTAATATTTGCTTACTTTTCTCCTTCCTATGGTTGGACATAGTCATTCCGAAATTCATCGCAAGGATGAAAGAATAAGTATGATATCCTAGACAGAACACATGCTTATAGGATTTAGAGGTGATTTCAGAGTAGGATTTCTTAAAATTTAGAGCTTCCCTCTTCAAACTCTTGCTAAATTTTACTAGATTCGTAACTTTAAGATCATTTGATTAGATGGTCATCCCATTTTTAAAAGGCTGAAGGGAGAAAAACACAATAAATCTAAACTATGAGGGTGTCACAGACATTATAGAAAACACTACAATAAAGGAATCACTGTAGAATCAAGTATTAATTGAGAGGAACCAAATGCTTAATGAACCAGAAAGACCAATGTAGAGGAAGAAGCAAGTCACATAATGGGAGTCAGGGACGGTGGCACTGCACACCTGTGATCCCAGCAGTCTAGGAGGATGAAGCTGGAGGGTGACAAGTTCAAGAACTGCCTGGGATGTTCACGGCTACCCTGTCTCAGTGAAGGAAGGAAGGAGGGAATGAGTCTAAGAATGAATGGATGGATGGATGGATGGATGGATGGATGGATGGATGGATGAATGAAGTGAATACTTGGCCTGTGTGTAACGTGTTCTGTAAGTGTTTCATAAGACAAGTAAACATTGCTAATACATTTTAATGTGATATAAAGTGTTGTCCTGCAATGAGACTAGTGCATGAACTGGAATGTCACATGATCACAAGGAGCCAATGAATCATCCTCTTGCTTGCTGCAGGATGGCATGCAGTCACCCCTCAACATCAAGAGGTTGTGGAGAAGCTCTTGTCTAGTGAGGAGTGATTAGGAAAATGTATAAAAGGTGGGGAATGGTGCAACATTTTGTACAACAGCACCAGCCAAACAGGGCTATAGCCATGTAGTGTTGAGTCAGTTGAAGGACGGTGCAATGCTACATTCCCACAAAATCTTCAAAAGCAGGTAAAAGCAGGAAAGAAAGATTCCACTGAGCCAATCGCGAGCAGTGATTCTATTAGCGATAGTGAAAGTTTCCTATGCAATAATCCTCCTTTCTGTCCCCTCATACAAGGCAGGAGCCTTTTCAAAGGAAGTGCAGGTTAATTTGTTTATATTTATTACTTATTTTGCACTGCATCATTGTAATGTATTGTATTCATTCTTTTGTAAATGTCTTTTGGTTTGTGGAATGAATCATTTCCTGTGGGGAAATTTCCTTTAATATACAAGTACATTGGTTTATAAGCATGTTTTCAGAGTGAATTACGATCATGGTCCAAGGTAATTAAAAGGTTCAGAATGTGACAAAGCTATAATATACTTAAAAGGAGGGTCCCAGTGACTCGAAATTTTAGTGTGGGAAAACAAGAGCTACAAATTGTATAAAGGTGAGGATCATGTTTCCCTTTTGATCCAGGGCACCAAACTTGGATTTAATATTGACATCAATTTCCCATATCCTTCAAGATTTCTGCTTCTCATCAAGATTAAAAGAGGAGGAAGCTACATTTAGAGTATTAAAGCTGTGATCCAATGTTGACCAGGATCATATAACTCCAGAAATGAAAAGTTCACAATGTAAGAGGAATGAAGAAGGGTGTGCAGGATCAGGCAGGAAGCATAGAAGAGCAAAACTGAAGGCTGTGTAGCATCAGACTGTAAGCAAAACTGGAGAACTTGCCTAAGCCTGCAATAAAAGGATGTTTATTTATTTTTAATTTTTTGGCCAGCTCAGTCCTCCCAGAGGACAGGCTGGCATGGCATATGGTGCTGGGAATCGAACTGCAGTGCTCTACACATGCCTAAGCTTGCCTAAGCAGACCTCTGAGCTATCTCACCTGCCTAATAAAAGACTATTTAAAAAAATTGAAGACAAACTGAATTGAAGAGTAATCCCATGGGATTAACCTAATGTTCCAATATTCTCTAGTGTGTTGAACATATGACTTATG
Source organism: Octodon degus (assembly GCF_000260255.1). Taxonomy (NCBI): domain Eukaryota; kingdom Metazoa; phylum Chordata; class Mammalia; order Rodentia; family Octodontidae; genus Octodon; species Octodon degus. The sequence continues at coordinate 15,626,743 of NW_004524601.1, forward strand.
GAAGTAAAGAAAAATTTAAAAAGCATTACTTTTAGCAAAAAAAGATTAGAAATATATCTGTGGAGAAAGGTATATAACAAGCACATACATACATAATCACACATACTCACAAACGCATGCATGTATATATCTTTACATGTACATCTTTATATCATTTAATCACCTTCTGGAATATTTACCTAAAATTATACAAATGAAATAAAAAAGGACAATTTGATCTTATTATATGCTTTAAGTACTATTTTATAGATATTATATGTGAACAATAATATTTTCTTTCTCTAAAACTGATGAACGAATGCAATACTTCTTCCCAAAAGTAAGGAAAATTATATATAAAATTAAAAGAAAATCCTAAGGGACAGAGGATCTTGAAAATTCTATAATTAATGTATATAAATCTGATATAATGAAAATTTAGCATAAAAGAAAGCTAATTAGTAAATAAATTTTAGGCAGATTTGTTATGTCTTTCATTAAGGACTGATAAGATAGCTCAGCAGACTAAAGTGCCTGCTTAGACAAGCGAAGGCAAGCTCCAGGACTACAGTTCGATCCCTACCACCACATGCCATGGCAGCCCAGTCGGAGTCTGAGCCTCAGGGTGCATGCCTGTGATCCCAGGGCCGGGGAGGCTGGAAGCAGGAGGGTCACCGCAAGTCTGAGCTGTGTAGTGAGACCCTGCAACAACCAAATATATTACCAAATAATAAAAAAGCAACAAATCTTTCATTAAATGATGAATACAGAGAATCATTTCTTTTTAGAAGAAAAATTACAATATTAAATTGTTTTTCAATTCAATTGCATAAGTAAGGAACAATGTCTCATCGGTACTCAGAAAAACATGTACACAAATTTATGTTTTTACCATTGACCTGGATATCTTGAAATTATATGCTCAAATGGCTGCACTGTTCACTTTTACAGGTTGAATACAATTAAATGTCATAAACATCTTCTCAAATATTAAATTAATTATTTCATATGGCCAGGAAACTTGAATATTTAAATTTATAATGTAGATATTAAAATTACTAGCATCTTATTTCAGATATATTTTCTAGAGTGAAATTCAGTAAAAGTCTAGTTATGACAGTAATTCAGGTAATTTAGGACAAAGGAATTTAAAGTAAATAAAGTCAGATATAACATGCAGAAATTGGTTATTTTATATCAATATGTGCTTTTAAAATACTCACTGCTAAGAATCAGATGCAGTATGATTCGCATTTTCCACAAACTCTCTTCTAAGTAAATCCACAAACATCAGTATGATTATGAGAATACTGGAAAGTGAGAAGCCTATTATTTTTGCCTTCTCAAATACCAAATTATGTCAAGAAGAAAAGAATGACAATGAAAGAACCATTAGAACACACGCAACACTTCCTGAGGATGTTGAGCACTAAACACAAAAATAAGAAATGGGCTGAGACTTCTTAATAGGGACCTGACTGTCTGTGTGGGAGACATCGTGTATGTTGTCTGGCTAGGGGAACCTCTGGTGGCTCAGAGAGGTCTGGATACAGATGAGCACCTGCTTATGGAGGACTCACACTACAGAAAGCTTGCTAAGGGTGGTTCTACTTTCTAAGAGAAAGGCTGGAATTTCCTAGTCAGTTAATTGTATTTTCCAAAGATAGGAGACTCATGCTGATCCACCACATAATCACAAGTCTCATTCTCTAGGCAAAGCTTGAAGACAACATAAAATACAAATTTGACTAGTATTTCACGATTACCTATTACAGTTTTTTGTTTGTTTGTTTTTTGTGGTACTGAGGATTGAACTCAAGACCTTGCACTTGCCAAGTAAGCACTTATTCTACTGAGCTATCTCCCCAGCCAATTTATCATAATTTGAGGTCCCTTTTACTTAATGTATTCTAGTTTTTTATTTGTTTGTTTGTTTTGTTTGTTTGTTTGTTTTTGAGCCAGGATCTTGTGATGTAGTCCCAGATGGTCTTGAATTCACTATTTGGGCAAGCTGGCCTCAAACTTGTAGGGATCTCATATCAGCCTCCCAAGTGCTGGGAATATAGGCAAGCTCCACAATGTCCTGCTGAGGTCACTTCTTTATGGAGATTAATGTTGTTCTTAACTGCGGCTACTGGCATTTCTAAGAATATGGGATTATGTCTGCAACTATATACTGAAAACTGGAAAACAAGGTTTAAAAAAAAAAGACAAAAGAATGCTATAGACTAAGATGCTTACACTGTGGTATAGGATAGGAACATAGGAATAAATGTACATGGATGTCATATAAAATACTATTATCTATCTTTCTATCTATCTATATATCTCTAAGTGAAGTCACACTCAAAGATACTCACTTTTATGTTTTTCAAGTCAAGATATTTATCCTCCTGGATAGAAATTTAATTCTCATTCGTGCCTTCTATTCAAGCACTTTTTAAAAAGCCAAATGAATAACCAAAACATGGAGCACCTTGACCCTGTGCACAAGTAGCAGGAAGAACAAACTTGCGACGGGGCCTAAGACCATGGGTATCATTCTTAATAGCTGAATAATACTCCATTGTGTAAAAATACCACATCTTTTTCAACCATTCCTCAGGTGATGAGCATCTTGGTTGTTTCCAAGATTTGGCTATCACAAATTGTGCTGCTATAAACATAGGCACACATATATCCCTATGATATGATGTTTTCAGATCCT
>NW_004524601.1:15630378-15631705 GCF_000260255.1 Octodon degus
GCATGTGGTGCTGGGGGATTGAACCGCGGTCCCTGATGCTTTTGCTAAGCTTGTTCTAAGTAGGTGCTTTAGACCACTGAGCCATCTCTCCAGCCCGTTTCACAGGTTTTTGAAGCTCGCCCAGCATTTAGTGGAGACAGAGCACCTAACCATGCTCAAGTAAGCTATGGGCAAAGCTCGTAAACAGGACACAATGTAGGGAATCCTGGGGACATCCTTACACAGAGCAAGGTTGGGTCTCCAGGACCCAGATACAAATCACTGTTTTAGGGACAGCAAAATAGCTCAGTGGATTAAAACACCTGCAAGTGGGAGCAGGGACCAGGAGTCTATCCCCAGGCCCACAGTGCCTGCCCTTCCTCCAGGGCACGCGGAGATAGCAATTAAGACTGGGCGTGGTGGCATGTTCCTGTAATCCCAGCTCTTGAGAGGCTGTAAACAGATCAGTACAAATCCAATCTAGGAGTGAGACTCTGAGCACCCTGTAGACCTTTCCCTAAAATAAATAAATAAATAAATAAATAAATAAATAAATAAATAAAGTCTTGTACTATCACTGTGGCAGCAACACTGGTTTTCCTTGTGGCCACACCCATACACGTTCCTACAAAAAGTTAAGGGTTTTGTTTCCCAACAGCTTCAGCAACATGTGTCACCTGGTGTTTATTGTTGTGCCACCCAAACTAAAACATGGGACAAGATATATACTTTAATTTGGTGTATATTTTCTTATGATTACTAATTAAGGCACCTTCTCACATAACTGATGAGCAGGCATTGTTCTTTTTTTTTTTTTTTGGCGGAACCGGGGATTAAACTCAGAATTTTGCGCTTGCCATGGAAGCGCTTATTCCACTGAGCCATCCCCCCAGCCCCTAAGCATGTATTGTTCTTTAAAAAGTATCTATTTAGATACTTTGCCCATTTCCATTTGTAATATTTTGTCGCTACTGAATTGAGCTCCTTATGTATTTTAGATATTAACCTTTCATTGGATATACAGTGCTATTGTTTCAATGACAGACTTTCAAAGGTCTCTTGGCCATCAGGGTGGAAGTAATGAAATATTGAAAGATGCAGTGGACATGTAAAATATAACACCCTAGTGGTCCATGGATTCTTAGTTGCATGCCCTTCAAGGGGATTGTGGAACCCCACCAGAGTCTGTCTGTCTTTCTCTGTCTCTGTTTCTGTCTTTGTCTCTGTCTCTGTCTCTCTGTCTCTCTGTCTCTCTGTCTGTGTCTGTCTGTCTGCCTCTCTCTCTGTCTCTGTCTCTGTCTCTCTGTCTCTCTGTCTCTCTCTGTCTCTCTTCTTCTTCTTCTTCTTC
>NW_004524601.1:15631983-15656719 GCF_000260255.1 Octodon degus
TGATGTTAGGACTTTGTTAGGACTTTGACAGAGCCTCAAACCAATCAGGATTCTCAATCTTGTACTTTGACCTACACAGTAACTATCCAAAAATAAAACACTACATTAAGTAACCTATGTCAGGTGTTTTATTATAGTACCACAAAGCAGAATAGCCTGCATGGTTTGTAAACATTTGCTCCCATTCTATATCTTGTCTTTTCATTTTGTTATTTCTTTTATGACATAGAATTGCTTTAATCTGATGGACTCTGCATCTGTTTTCTGCCTAATGCCTTTTTTGATGTAATTTCCAAGAATTTATTGTCACGATTATTATTAAGCTTTTCCCATGTTCTTCCCCTCAGGATTTTCATGCAAGTCCTATATTTAAATCTTTAATCCACTTGGAGTTGATATATGTTTGTAAAATAAAGGACAAAGATCATTAATTTAAATCTGATACCCAGATTTTTAACAATTTTAATAAGACTATCCACTTTCTGTTGTGTATATATACTTTAGTGCCCATGTAAAAGAGTATCAAAAAGTTAAAAACAGAAACACAAAACAGCCCAGCAATCTTTAATCATGGTATATATCCAAAGGAATTGAATTACAGACTATGAGAGATACTTGGATCCCAAATTCACTGGAGAAATTTTCACAAAGTTTTAAAGCATAAAAGTGATGTAAATCTCCACTAGTAAATGAATGTATAGAGGTTTTATCTTATATACACACAGCAAAATGCTATTGAGTCTGATAAAAGAAGGAAATCCTTTGAGGCACTCTAGAGTAATATGGTAGGCTTTACTAACTAAAGAAACCAGGAACAAGGTAAAAACTGTATGATCTCTCTACAATATGGAATCTAAAGTATTCAAATTCATAGAATCTGAGAGTAGAATATTGGTTAATAGAACCAGGAGAGAGATAGAAACGTAAATATTACTTAAAAGACACAAGGTAATGCCTACTTAACAGTGCTGTGCTACAAGCTTCAACTTTTTGTTAAGGTTTCATGTTAAAGTATCACATAATCACAATAATAATAATAATAATAATAATGATACTATTTATTTATTTATTTATTTTTGTATTTTAGGGAAGGGTCTACAGGGCGTTCAGGGTCTAACTACTAGATCGGACTCACAGCGATGTGCCTGTTCATAGCCTCCCAAGATCTGGGATTATAGTCACACACCAGCACATCCAATCTCAATTGCCATTTCAGCATGCCCAGGGGCGGGCCTGGCAAGGCAGCTGGGGACAGTGAACCCCCAAGCCCTGTGCTTTCTTACAGGTGCTTTAATCTGCCGAGCTATTGGCCAGCCTTAATAAAACATCTTTAAATGAGAGGAAACTTTTGGAGATAATTGAAATAGTTCTATAACATGAATTGCTGTTATAATTTCATGAGTATATGCTTAGCTCCAACCTAAGTTGTATATTTGAGAATATAAAGCTTTTGTGTGTCAATCATACCAAATGAAGTGATATAAAATTAGTAGAGGAACCATATATTCGTTTTTCCAGGATTTGAATCTCCGAGTCATGTCCTTGGTGCAAATTCATCAGTGACGAAGACCACTTGATTGGTCAACACGAGAAACAATGCAGTGGCAGACATAGTAGTGGACACATAGCACTTTTCAGTTTAAAACCTCAGTATGTCCGATGCTTACACTTAATAGTAGTTAAAGTAAATCTGGTCCTTCAACTATGCCATGCTGAATTGTGGAAACAAACCGTTTTCATGGTCATCCTTGTGCATCCACACCAGCTTACAGACTCACTCAGAGGAATGAGAGCTCAGTTGCTGCTCCTCTTGGAATTAAAATTATATACCTCACAAAGCAATAGAGATATCCAAAAACCAACCTGAATAAAGATAGAACTGCACATTATATACAGTCCGTATCTGATTTCAGTAATCACCAAACCTGAGTTTTCTGATAAAACACAACGTATTAGAAAAAATTTCTGAATGAATACATAGAAAACAATATTACATTAGAGATATTCCAACAATGTGTTCTCACAACAATAAGAGTGATCACTTTTATACTTCATGGGATCTTCAAAGTTTTTTGAGTTATCTGAATTAAGGTAATCAATGAATAAGAATCGAAATGTAAATGAGGCAGCAAAAATCAATAGTAGTTCCACTTGAATGTAATGGTACTTAACTTCAATGGAAAAACAGCAAGCCAATTAAAAACTAGAAGTGTCTTAAAGCTACAATTAGACAATTTGTTTCTCTCATCCAAAGCTTAGCTAACCTATCCCAAAGGCTAACCTATCATCATTAATACTGTGAGTTATACTTATTTATAAGTCTGCTGAAATACAATATAAGCTTGTGTCTTAAAATATATATTTATTAATCACAAGAGCAAAATTGCTGGTGGCATGCTTAATCTGAAATGGAAATAATTCATACTAAAACCATTATGTTAAATTGAATGCATTAAAATATATTCTTCTCTCTTTCTACTTATTTTAAATAAAATAGTTACATTGTTTACTAAATGAAAGTGTTCTCAATCCTTTTACAGATAAAAATTGATAAACATAAAACTATAAAATATGTTGTGAATATAATTGTATAAATATATATTAAAAAAAAAAAAAAAAGATACCTTTTTACACTACTTTGAGACCATTTGGACATTTGGAACTTTGTTTTCTGGTGTATTCAATTCTTAAGATGCATTTCTAGTTTGTTTCTTTTGCATTTAATTCTTCCCAGATGCAAGTGGAACACGTTGGTCAGTGGAACTTTCACTAGTCCTCAAAAGTTTAAATAAACACTTATTAACGTTGTTGCTGCACTGCCTCATAAAACTGCTGACAAAGGAAAACGTTGTACATGCTTTAAGGCTACAAGGAAGCAAAATCACATGCGATCCAGGAAGAGGGATTCAGATATTCTCAGATAAGATTTGCACACGGAGCGCATAATCCATTGTGTAATTGAAATGAATTTAAAGCTCCAGGTGGATACTTCCTTTTGGATTCATGATCTTTTACTGGGGAAAAATGAAGCTCAATAACTAAAGAAGTGGAGTGTGTATCAGGGATTAAACTCGGTGTGCAAAGACCTTGAAAACGGAAAATCTTCAGCTTGATTCCCGGTACGAAAAGAAACATGAACAAAATTTTCACTTAATAATGCCAATGTGTCTTCGAGTAATGATATAAAAAATAGCAGCAGGTATACTTTGAATTGATATTTCATATGGTATAAATTTAGCACCTGCCTTGTTATAAATTAATAATATAATAAACACTTCACCTTATGTACTCTATCTCAATTACTGTGTTGAACCATAAAGGGGTAATACATGGCTAATAAATAAATAAAATAAAAAGTATAATCATAAACATGATTATAATCCAAGTAGTCATTATTGTTTCTTTCATTGACACTACATCTGTGGTAAGTAAAATAAATGTCCTAAAATTGGGATATTTGCTATTGCCTAGAAAAGAAAAAATTCAATATGTATGAGTTTATGTTTTATTTGCAGATTTGTTTGAAAGACATTTTTTTCATATCAATAGGACTTCAGGCTTTTGTTCTTGATAGCTCACATAAATAACTTTAGTACAATTCCTGAGGGATAGTGACAATTACATTCTTAAAAAAGCAGACAGTGGATCATTGACTTAAGTAGCAATATAAAAACAGGTAAACGGCTATTTCTGAGAATGCTACAAATCTACTAAGTGTTCTTTAATGCTGAAGATATTATTCAGCATATAGAGCAAATGCTAGAGCAAAATCCGTGTTTATGGAGACTACATCCATGTATCCACTCCAGGCTTTTAACTTCAGTCAGGTTGACTTCGTCATTAAACCCAGAGCATAATGTCAGATTTAATACTGGCCTATATCATAGGCATGATTTTTTAGTAATTACTGGACATCATGTATGACTCCTCCTTTTGTACTTTGCTGATATACAACAGCGAGAACACATGAGGCATATTTCTACTCAGTGGACACAATGACAAGACCATAAAAACCCAAATAACCCTTGTAACAGCAATTTTTTCCAGGTATTTTTTTTCTGTTTGAATAGATGTGAGAACAAATTGCTTATGGTCAGAAGCTATTTAAATAGAAGAAACATTCTTTTATCCATGTCTTTCTGACTACCTTGCCTGAGAAATTAGTACTTTCGTATTTTTCTATCAGATGGTGATTGAGCCCTGAGCTCACAGAAGGAAAACATACTTAAAATAATAATTGGGCATCAATTATACAACAATTAACTGCATCTTTACAAGGGCATTTGTTTGGTGGAAGTTTCTGTTGACAGTAATGTTTTTGTATTTTCTTTTGTTTTGTTTCTGCAGTACTAGTGATTGAACCTGGGACCTTGCACCTGCAGGCAGGTGTTTATGTTGCTGAACTACCTCCTCAGCCCCTCAATTTTATACAGACGGATTAACTAATTCTTACTTTTGTTCTTAATACTTTACTGAAAGAATCATATTGTTTCTACAGATTCTGAGTTAGTCTTTTTGAGTTACTACAGCAAAATAAGACCATATAGTTAATAGCGTAAACATTTCCCAGTTCTGGAGGCTGGGAAGCCCCATAGCAAGGTGCCATCAGACTTGGTGTCTAGAGGGGACTCACTTTCAAATTCACAGGTGGTACCTTGCTACTGTGACTCACTTGTGTGAGGAGTAAGGGTCTCCTTGCTGTTTTCGTTAGTAGGGGCAATAATCCCATCATGAGGCTTGCATCCTTCTGTCTGATCAGTGCAGACCCTACATTCTAACACTACCACTGTAGCGGATAGGATTTCAACATAAGAATTTGACAATGAGAAAGTATCAGACCACAGCACATTCTGTGACATTTTATATTTCCAAATGCATTACTCTTAATATAAGTGGCATGTGTTGCATTTGGTCCACATCATAACCTTTGGTTTAAAAATTTCACATAGGAGTAGCCTTAATTAGTACTTATAAAATGGATGATGATAAAGGAAAACAGGGAACTGATACAGCTGTGGATATAGCTCAGTGGCAAAATGCCTGCCTGGCAAGCATGAAATCATAAGTTCAATTCCCCTGTAACACACACACACACACACAAACACACACACACACACGGAATTTATTTACAGAACAGGGGAAGAATTGAAATAGAAACCTTCTATTATTATTTATGCAGTTAACAGGGGAATGTTTCAGGTAACATTAAATAGACTGATTTTAACATGTATACATATAGTAATATATTACTATATATTTCTAAAGCTAGTACTATATATAGATGTTGATAATACAATGGCCATATATTACCTAGAGGATTTCCCAGACAGCAACTTATCTTCAATACAGGCTTTAGTAATTCAAGTTTGTTTGTCTAAGTTGCTCATTATTTTTCAAAACACTCATTCCATTTGTAGCATTTCCAATTTTAATTTGCTATAAATTAGGAATAATCACACTAAGAATAAATTAAGTAATACATTATGCCTGCATTAAAAATATTTTAATATTCAGAAGATGCTAGTTTATTCCAGTTAATATTTTGCTATTACAGTTCAAAACTATGAAACATATGCTTTTACAATTTGATATATCAAGAGCCTATTAACTGTGACATTGGGCATTAGATTCCAGTCAGACTATTTCATTTTGAAGTTCAAAGTTAGGTTCTATGCTTTATTTCTACATCTTTTATTTTTCATCTGTTTCATATATTATTTCATTTCAATATAAATTAATAGTGAATATGCATAATAACAACTATCACTAGTAATGGAACCAAAGTATAAAGAATCCAGGCCTTTATTTGCTTCCCAACATCAAAATTAAGGTTTACACTGCCATAGTCCAATGAGCTACTGGTTATAAACAAAGCAGATATGAGTTGAAAACACCTTCTACAACAAAGCCATGTGGAAGAGAATGCATGCATCCTAAATAAATTCTGTATGTATAGTCGATGTAAGTTGATAGTTGATGCAGGAATACTTTGGCGATGACTACTGGTTTGGACAAGTAGACAGATAATGGTACTGCTTAGAAAGCTAAGTAAAATTTAAACATAAATTACATCTAGTGTTTGGGAGGAGGAAAAAAGAAGCAGATATAGTATTCTAACCATGCCAAGTAAAGTTTGAACAATTACTAACGACAGAAAGAAAACATCTTCTGCCCTGCATAGATGCTAACTGAAAATAAACTGTGAAATACAGGCACAAAAAAATCACCAGTGGTTGAAAGATAAAAGTTTTCAAAATAGAGTCTATATTAGGCTCATTTTCTGAAATTAAACCTAGCAGCAACAGGATGTTATTTGTATACGATATGACGCAGGTGTACCGGGTTGTTTGGGATCTAGTCTTACTATTACATGTGTATTAGAAGTTGAAAACGATATCTGTAAGTGTATTATTTTTCAGTCAGAATCCCAGGATCTAGTAAGGGATCAACAAACACTACATGTTGATCGACCAAGTGGGTAGTAGGCATGTGCACAGACATATAAATTCAAAGTAATATTTAAAAATAATAACTAAAATCGTGTAGCCATATCAGGTTCATTTTATTTTTATCTAACCGTATATAATATGCCAAAGTATCCTTTTCTTTCTTATCACATGATAGGTTGTCAGAGTCAACTTTGTTCTATCCTTTTTTCATTCCTACCCTATATTTTACTCTTTTCAATTTTTTACAAAACATATTCAAAGGCAGCTGTCAGGTACTTGAATACAAAAAAAGAAATTGAATACAAGAAAAGGGAATATATTACCTTAGAATTTTAAACCATAAAACTTTTTTTTCAGAATTATGGTAATTGAAACACTTGCTCAGGCTTAACAATGCAGAGTAAAATATAGAGCAGCTTTTATCTCTTTAAACTTATTATCATAATGATTGAAATGAATGTGTGAAGGTACCTCTCTGTATCGTTACACACTATATAGAAGACAAAGTGATTAAAAAGAAAAGTCTTTCAAAATGATATGCAAATGAGTACTTTGCATTAGGCCAACAGAGCTGTTTTTTAAAGAGCACACTCATTGTATTGGTAGAAATAAATACCTAAAATTTTAATCTAAAATAGAAATAAAGATTAGAATGAACAAGTTAATCAAAATGTTAAAATGTTTATTAAAAATAAGTTTAGAGTGGTAGCTGAACCGCTTCTCTGTATTTTGAAACTGGTCATATTAACTAGAAGGCAAATAAAAACCTAATTAGTTTCCTTCCAAAATAAACACTGCCAATGCACAATTAATATTTGCTTCTAAAAATGGCAAGTTTATCTCAATAAAAAATTGTTACAGTATACACTACTATGTAAAAGAATGGGCAGTAGCAAAAATCATTATGTTGCCTATATTTTGGATTTTCATATTGAACTATGATACTAGAATTAAATCATTCAGTGAAGTATTTTATTCTTTCCAAAGAGAAATCTGGTCTTACGCTCAGCTCCTGAGAAAAATCTGTAAGCTTTGAAATATGCTGCCTGATGGAAGTATCTTTGCTTACATAGTCACCATATTAAATGTTCTAATAACAGGATTTTCTATGGGGGCTTTGGGTCACAAAACCTTAGCTCTATCTCCTGTGGCACTGATAATGAGGTTAGTAATGGACTCAAAACAGTTTCTCTGATATAGTCCTAGTCAAGGGTGTGACACCATCATACAACTGAGCTGATATCTTTGGTGACATTCAGAGCACTGTCACCCATGACTCCCTGGAGAATGGAAGCTTCATGAACATGTCAGTGTCCTGGCTATGGTCATATAGAACTCTTCCCTAGGCCTAAGTTAATGGATAGCCTTTAACTGAAATAAACTGCAAATCTTAGTATAATAGTTTCTGGGGGATTTCTCTGAGTCTTTTTCAACTATCAAAGCAGAGGTTGTCCTTAGGGAAGCACTAAAGTTGTATTCTGTGTGAGAAGTGGGGATGCTGGAGATTCTCAACTTACAGCTGGGGTCAGAAGGGAGAGTGGTATTGTAGACTGCACTCATCACATTCAAAAATGTGAAAATTTTAAAAATATTGTACTATTAATGCTTCTAATTTACAACTGAGATTTTTTTAAGACTACTCATTGATAATTTAATTCTTGTAAGATAACTACCCAATTAATATTATTATCAAGTCTGTTTTGCAGATGAAGTAACTCAAATTATCAGCTAATTTCTTACAGGTCTCTAAGTAGACTGATACCAGTGTAGAAAAATGAATAATTAGTTTGATATTAATTATTTATAGCACTTAGTCTTTGCAGTTTAAATTCCCCATGCCCACTTAATAATGCTATTTAATTTTGCACATGAGAAAATTTTGGAATTCAGAATAAACTATTGAAAGTAAGTTTGAATTTTAAATGTGCAAGATCAATTGTAGACATTATAATAGATAACTTCCCTTTGTTCAAATACACTAATAAACATTTTGCTACATTCTGTCCTGTCTTTTTTCTTTCTGACCTGCTCAGCCCACTCTGAGAGCAGAGGCTGGCATGGCATGTAGTGCCGGGGAATTGAACCGAGGTCCTCTGTGCCTGCCTAAGCTCGCCTACGCAGGCATTTTAGACCACTGAGCTATCTTGCCGGCCCCTACATTCTGTTCTTGAAAGATATTGTCTTTCAAAAACATTTCCTTAGGTGTCACTTAATCATAGAGAAACAGAATTTTGAGGCAAAACAGTCACTGAATAATCCTTGGGAGAAATTCAGCTCCTGAAATATATTGAGCTTTGAACCACGTTCTCCAGAGTGATCAGAAAATCACAGCACTGATGTGGGATAAAGTTCACCAAGAAAGTTCTCTAAGCACCATCAATATGAAGATACTAGTGTGTCTTACTATTCCCTTAGCAATTCCCCCTAAATTTTCATATAAGAAAATCTTATGAGATAACTGAGGATTCAATGCAAAAAAATTATTAAACTTGTATTCATCACATTCAACGTGTCTAATGGATTGTGCATGAATCTTATTCAGAGAACATGACCTGGAGCGTCACAGAGAATATACAGAAAATATGAAATTCCACATGCTTCTTGACGGAGGCTATAATGGGGAACAATCTGAGCCAATGGGTCCCTTGAAATCCTGAAAATAAACAAGCGCTGAAGGAGTGTGGCAGCATTCATTTCCCAAGTCAGTAACAAAATTATTATAGATCAGTGGCTAAAATACAGAAAAATAAAAAATGTTGTATCTAAGAACTATGTTTCATTCTATTTCAGCCAACTCAATGTTGATGATTCTGATGATTAGAAATAAAACTTGTTTCTTTAGGCTAGTGCATTCAGTATATTGCATAGACTAGCCCTTCGTGATAGATTTCAATGACTGAGTATGTTTGGCTGAGAATGAAGAGCTGAAACGTATAAGTAGATATAAAAGTTTAAAACATACAAAGTTTGAAAAAGAGAAAGATTAAATGTATGGACATGGGTGATGGCACGTGAGGGCAAAATATTGCATTTTTGTGTTTGGTGATACCAAAACCAATTATGGAATGGTTTATCCCAGTGGTTAATCATCTGAAAACATGGCAGGGATTAGTAGAAAGTATCATTATACCGTATGCATTTATTCAGGTTACAACTGCATTGTAGATTAATTTATCATGGCTAGAAATCTAGTAGACAATTTTCCCTCTGAGTTTATAATTAATTATACACAAAGAAAATGCAATGAAGAATCAAATACAACACAACTTGGATAAAACTTCTAATTCTGTTCATGTAACTCTATTCTTAAATAGCTATGTTAACTAAAATAAAAGTTCAGTGTCTGAGGCTATTCAGCATAGTAAAAGGTTTCTTCTGTCACAGTTCTTATTACGTTCTAACAAAATTTCAATATCATGTATGTCAAGTAAGCATCATGGTTATTTTTAATTATTATTGATGATTCTCCAAACAAAAACAACAAATAAATGAAACTATTTGACAATTCATGTTTTACTTTAAGTTTCATTCATGCTCATTTTCTTTGTGCTTTCTCAGTGAAAATATAACTTCATGTCAAATCTGCAAAACGTATGAAATGTGAATCTAAGATTACCTTTCTCTTTTGCATGTAGTGCTTTATCCAAAACTATTGCTTCAAAATTTTTGAGTGTATAGTTGCTGTACAAATTGTGCTTGCTAAAATTTTCTTACATAAACACTTTATAGTTACACTGTAGTTTTAGGGTGAATCTTTTCCTGACCTTCACTTGTTATTTTAATTTCTTCTGGGGTCACTGAAAAAGGATCCTCAGATACCAAAGAGAAAGGACACAGCAAAGGGAGCCTAAGGAGACCAAACTGCAAGGGTAACAAGGTGTTCATGCTGCAATGAAGTATGTTCTGAGTGACTACAATGCACTAGTATAGTAGCCATTACACTCTACTTTAGTAATTTATTTGTAGAAATGCATCAAATACCTTTTGATGCCAACATAGTTTATGAAATTTCAGTGCTCCAAGGTTCCTATAAGATGCTAAAATTGTGGCATTAAAATTCCTCCAATCAGTACATCAACTACATTAAAGATAATGTGTCATCTAATAACTATTGTTATTCTATTATTTTGCTCTGAAATTGTGTTACCTTTCTTTCATAAAATAAAAATGATGTTATAATTGCATCTGAATCTAAAAAAAAAAAAAAAACAGGAAGAGACTTCTCCATTTTTGTCTTTGTCTGAGTAATGCACTTCCAAACATTTCTGACAACTGACTTTATCTTTCTCTTAGCTTCATTTGTCACTATCTTTATTACATATTTTCAAATATAGACACTATTATGTTGCATTACCTCTTAGATCTGATATTTTATTTGAGTGACTATAATACTCTTTCAAAAATAGTTCTAGTCCCAGGGCATTAGTATTGATTGAGGAAAAGTGTTTTATTCATTGGGCTTACCAAATGGACATCACTACTCTTAAGGTGCAAGTCATGTGAATGAATAATTATACTCCAATTTGTATTAATTGCTTGATCAATAAATTTTAAAATAAGCATAACAGTAAGCATATCAATTAAAACCAAATTATAACATCATCAAAGTATACCAGCTTAAAGAATTATTAGTGAAAATCACATAAACTATGGTTAAAATAATAAGTTCTACTAAATGGACATTACTGTAATTAATTATAATAAAAATATTGTTTATCAGATGTATATATATTAAAAAACAGCATTTAATGAAATTCTATGATGTTTTAAAAATAAATCTTCAGTATCAAAGGGATTTTTTTCTAAATTACATGCAGTTGATACCAAAAATAGAGTAAACTTTATGATTAAAAATAACAAATATGTAGGAAGATAGCTCAGCAGTCTAAGCACCTGCCTGGCAAGCACAAAGACTCAAGTTTGAACTCCAGTACCACATGCTGTGCTGGCCCTGAAACTGAGAGCGGTGGCACATACTTGCAATCCCAGTGCAGGAGAGGTTGAGTCAGAAGGATCAATACAAGTCCAAGCTGCCTAGTGAGACTCTATACCAATTAATTAATTAATTAAAATATGTAGGGTTTTCTCTATGTAGATTAATTTGTATAATTGTATTGTCGATTACTGTTGTTGAAAAGGAACAGTTAATGCTTACATTTTTTATTTTAATTTTCTTTTTTAATTTCTTATAACTTCTTTGTTTTTAAAAAAATGAACTTACACATTTATATTTGGTAATGTGAACAATTAATTTGAAGATAGCAGCATGTAATACAGTAATCATTGTTGAATTTCTGTTTCTTTGTTTAGTGCAATTGTGTATTGTTTCTAACGCTATTTTTTCTTTATATCTCTATATTGTATTCTTTAAAAATAAAAATTTTAAAAAGAAAACAAAAAAACCTGAGAACAAAGAATTTTCAATGGCAGCACTACTATTTATTATAACGCTAAGGTTCCCAGGTGTAACTCTAAAGGATAAAACATAGAGGTCTATATATTGGAATATAAGAGACAAAATTATTTTTATCATCTAAGTAGAAAATTGTTTAATCAACAGAAGTTTAGAAGAAGTAAATACTAGAAAATGTATACATGGTTTGGTTTCCTCTACCTGTGAATGAAAGAATTGTTACCTAAATGTCATAAATGGCAAATACAAAAACATTATCAAGAAAGAGAAGTTGAAAAAAATTACCTCCTTTTCTCTAGAAACAGAAGTTTATAGGGTCAGGATTACATATAAACCATATTGCTCTAGGCTGAGTTTTTTGTGCTGTAAGTAATCAATAAAGGGCTGCAGGTGTAGCCTAGACATCAAAGGGCATGCATGTGTGTTGGATCAATCAGAAGACAGAAAGAGCATTAGATTGGAAAAAAGCGTGAAAAGACCTATATAATCACACAGCCAAGATTTCACTAAGGAGTTTCTGTGTTCACTCCACTCCAGCATATTTATATTTTATCTCATATTGCAACAAGCAACAGTGAAACAGAAAAGAATAGTATTATTCATTTCTCTGTGTTGGGATACCAGACCCAAAGAAAAATGGAAGAGAATGAAGTCACACTTACAGTTATGAAAACAATGAATATAGATTAATAACAAAAATGTTTTCTAAAAGCCTAAAGATCAATATTGACATACAGAGGTTGAGCATTACTCATGAAGGAGTATTTCAGGTTTTGGGTTTATCATCCTATGACTTCTGGTCACAAAAACATACACGACTCGACTGTATTAGAGATAGTTCTGTGTCAGCTTCTCACAGAAAGCTTTCTACATTCTAGCATCTACCACTAGGGAAAGATTTGCACATGTATGTTACTTCCCTTATTGAACTGATAGAAAAATAAATATTAATCAGCACCAATAGAAAGCTAACTTCCAGTGGACCACTACGCTATTCAACAAACTGACAGCTAAATTAAGATGAACTAGTGCTAGTATTCAAATGTCATAATTTTTACTTGCAACACCAAGCATGAAAACTTAGCCTAGTAACTCACACATGATAAGAGCTCTTACATTTGGGCTAGTGAGATAGCTCAGTGGACTAAGTACCTGCTGAGGCAAGCACAGGGACCAGGGTTCAATCCTTGGTACCACAAGCTGCGCCAGCCCAAACCCCAGGCACGCTGAACTGTCCACCAAGACTGGGTATGGTTACAAAAACTGTAATCTCAGCACTGGAGAAGCCGAAAACAGGAGGAGCACTATGACTCCAACTTGCATAATGAGACTCTATACCAAATACATAAAAAATAAAGAACTATTGCTTTGCCTGAACTTATCTTCCACCATGTTTATTGTCTGAAACTAGAGAAAACTAGAAAAGTAAACCATTAAACCCAAAGAACGATGTTTATAAAAAAATTGGAAAGTAATCTACTGATAGATATTAATGTAACTATACTGATAATCAGTTTAATAATCAATGGGCTGGGTGGGTACAGTGACTTTAACATCCAATCCCAGATCACAGGATGCTGAGGCAAGACAATCACTTGAGGCAAGAATTCAAGGCCAGTTTAGGCAACCTGCTAAGATTCTATTCCAATAAATATGTTACTGTACTAATTATGGCAATGAGACCAAAGATTGTCAGAGTAAATTATGAATAAGATATTACTATATATTTCTGTATGTTGACCAAAAGGAACCTACTTTTACAAAAAAAGTATAAAGATTAAGCCTAAAGGTGGCATCATACTGAACTGGGAAACTCAAGCTTTCCTGGAAATATTAGGGAAAAGGTAAAGCTCTCCCCTCTCACCTCCACTTTTTGCACATTTCTCATTCTACAGCCTACCTAGCACAATAAATAAGGAAAACACAAGATATTAGGATTGATAAGAAGGAAATGCAACTATGTTCTTCACAGAAGATGTGATTATCTATGTAGAAAATACAAAAGAATCAGCAATGACAGAACAGGTATTACCTTTCCCGTACATAGGTAATGCGCAAGCGGTGATTGAAATTCAAAACCCAATGCCATCTGCGGTGAACGCGCACTAGTTCCCTACAATGAATGTAACCATTATGCATTGTACACATAGACTAACGGGTAAAATTTATATAACTTAGCACCACTAGTAAATGCAATACTTAGTGAATCTAAAAAGTGTATATAAGATTTATATGAGAAAACTACAAAGCTATTATGAAAAAATCATTTCTTCTTTCCCCAATCACTGAGCTCTAGTTCCATTTTTGAATAATTTCCTTCTATTTCATAATACCTATCATACATCCTTGTACTTATTTACTCTTTCATGTTACGTATGTGTGCCCAATTTATTTCACTTAAGTGTGTGCTCTCAAGGTGCATCCTTTAACCTAGCAATGTCTCAAGTTTATCCTTTATGGCTGAGTAGCCCTCCATTGTATTAAAAAAAATAAAATGGATATTCAGACCAGAGGTCCAAGAAAGGAACTCCTAGATCAGCTCTGACATCAGAGAGAACCGCTTTGCCCGTGGGCAGGCCCAAGCTTTGGCTAGGGAGTTCAGGCCTTAGAGTGAGTCTCAGTAATTCCTCTCTTCTTCACAAGACTGGGCATTCCCCTCTGACTGTGTGACTAAGAGGCAGTCTTAGTATTAGCTGTGGTGACCAAGGGTCTGACTTCACCACTCATTCCTCAAACTCAAATCGTACAGCTAACATAAGGCAGTGCTCACAGATAAACCCTAGAACTGCCTCCACACTAGACCCAGCATCCCAGAGTTTCAGCTCGTATCACAACCAGAGAGGTCTGGGCCTCAGGGTACCCTTCAGTCTGTGCAGGTCCCTGTGGCTGTGCGATTCGGGTACAAACTAGCTTAACAATAGCCTAGATGTAACAGATCTGCTTTCACTAACATTACTCTAACATCAGCCACCATGATATTATTCTGGACCTTTCTGAATAAGAGCAGACCATGGTAGAAAGCACAAGACTTCACCAAAGGCTTAGGGCTGAGTGGTGAAACTTCATACTGGTAAGATCTGAGTAGCCCACATGTCAAAGTCCAGGTGCCAGGGGAAGACTGGTAGACCCAGCCGACTTAGCATTACTGAGGGCTTTGGGTGGTGCTCTATGGTCACACATTTATCTCAGCGATAGAGAGTCCTCTAGTCTAGTGTTGTCCTTGTTTCGGTTGGCTGTGTATTCAGGGCATAACACAACTTTCCGACTTTCAAGATCATAGATGTGACATAGGAGCCTTGATTCGGTCCATTCATGGTGACTCTACACAAAGCCGAATGGAATCTTAGTGTCACAAAACAGTAATGGTAGCAAGGCATCCAGTCTGTCACAGCACCAAACAGAGGGAACGTTGGGTTTATTTATTTATTTATTTATTTATTTATTTATTTATTTATTTTATACACCAACACAGTACTTGGAACAAACCTGATTTGAATTGCCCTCTACCAATGATGGCATAATGGTAGATATGTGCCTTCAAAAACTTGAACAAAAACACACAATATTTAATATCAAGAGTAAACTCTAACACAAATTTTGTTTGATAAGTGATAATGGCGCTTCTGTCAAATGTAGCAAATAGAATTTTCAGATGAAAGTTCTTTACTATACAGAAAAGATGAAGATAGGAGGTGAAGGTCCATAATAACCTGGTAAGTTTCTCTATCTTCTGCTCAGTATGGCTGAAACATAAGATTACTTTAAAACAGTAAACACATTAAAAATGTGGAGAAGAGGGCTTAGGTGCACAGGTTTGGTTTTGTTGGTGGACAGTTTGCTAACAGGATCAGGAAGCAGTAGCAAGACAGCTTTAGCCAAAATAAGGTGAGCATGCCAGCTATTTTGATCAGAAGATCAGTGACTATTGGAATGTGAAGGCAAACGCAGGAAGCAGCCCTTCGAGTTTCGAGTCCTTGTACAGGTAGCCACTGGAGGCTCCCAGAGACTGTCAGTCTCAATAAGCATCACTGTGTTTATGAACTTAAGGATCCAGACTCTACACAAGCCAACAGTTCCAAGAAATTTGTGGAGTTTGTTTTTTTTGTTTTTGTTTTCTTGTAACCAGTTTATGTCAGATATTGTAGCAGAGATTTTATGTCTTTCCAGTATGCAGCTTGAGTGTTATTAGTCAGAATTTCTTTTTCAAAGAGAGAAGACAAGTTTTTGAACCTCTGGGTTTGGGGTCCAGATCAGTTCCAAAGAGGGACTTGCTGAATGGAGGCAATCAAAGGCACAAGAAGGCATTCATTAAGTCCAGGCAGGTGTACCAGCAGGCTGTGGGTAGCAGAAGACTGAGGCAACACATGTGGAGGACAATGCTGTAGTGTTGGCCGTTCAGAGATGTTGTAGTGGCTTTATAGGCACAATTGATGCATTTGGTGTATTTTAGCAAATTGATGGTCTCCCACGTCCAAAGACAATGAGGGCAAGCAAGAAAGACAGAAAAATGTATTGGAAAAAGGTGACGATGGCTCAGCCAAATCTGTTGTTAGAGCCTCCCCCAAAACAGTGCAAGTTTTTAACACCTTGTGGAAACTGAGTCCAAGTGAGTTGAGTCCTGTCTCAGGATTTTCCCAGTTGAAGGGGTTTGTGGAAGCAACTCACAAGCAGATGAAGGTATCTTTTAAATCTATACATGTTAACCAGGTGGCACCTGGAGGTAACAGTTCACAAAGAGGGTATGGGTCAAGAATTACAGAGCACAAGATGATGAGAAGTACATCAGGTTCTCAAACTGCTGTTCTGCTGGTTGCCTGTGCTTCCCTTGGCATCTGATAGCAAGGAGGGTGTGGTGAGGCAGCATGGTGGACAACCAGTGCTGATGATGAGACTTTAGCCCATACCTATGGGAGGGGAGTTTTCAGAATTTCAGGATATGGTTATCTGTCTTAAGATGAGGCAGCTATCTTCTTCTCTTGAGGGACAAAGTTGAAAGTGCAGGGTTAAACAATAAGAAGCTTGGCTGGATTGGTGCAAAGGAGACAGTCACTTCTAACTAAAAGAGGATGTCTCTTCCCATAAATACTATGGACATTTATGTTGGTGACATGACTTCCAAGGCTACAAATTTGCCTTTGGCAGAAGGGAGTGAGAGGCAAGAGTCCCAGGTGACCTGTTAATGGTAACATTTTTACTGAGGGGACATTTGAAGCCATGGAGTTCTATTCCATTCTTTATCAAGATAGTCTCAAATTTGCCCCAATTTTTTCAATGACTATGGGCTCTCAGAACACAATTTGACAGATAGAGCTCAAGTTGTCCAGGGCCAACAGGGTGAGGTGAGTTTCAGGGTGAGATGTGCCTAAAGAATGAGGTTTCTTTGTGGTTCACAGATGGAGGGGGTCATTTATATTTTAGTGTTCATAGTCCTTGTATCAGTCTTCTGGGTAATAGTAGTTACCTTTGACAAATTGTTGGGATTTTTGCCACCCTGTTTGATATCTTTGAGAATTGCTTGACTGATTTTAGGTTTCAAGATAAAGAAATATTTTGGAAAGACTATGGAAGCTCATTTATCAGGGGTGAAATTCCAGATTTTCTTTAGTCAAAATGTGAAATTCAGAGGGAACTTCTGATAGTCATCTCAGATGGGGTTAGATGACGCTCTCTGAGCAGGATAGGTATATATATATGAAGCACAAGTCTCAGGGGGTGGGCCTTTATGGCTGAATACAGGCAATGGTTAGCTATGACCAGCTCAGTTGGCTGCAAGTGTACAAGTTGGGAACAGGGAGTGGAGCTATAGATGTTGGTAGCAACTACAGGGGCCAATGAGGGTTCCAAGAAGGAATTGTTCCTTTTATTTCTTGAGCAGTCAGGAAATGGTGTGATTTCATTTTTAACCCCAGAAATCCCTTTTTCCCCTGCAGTGAGGGACTGTGGGTTTTGACTATTTCATTCCCATCTCTGACTTCCTACTTGTGGGTTGTGCATCCGTCAATGATGGCGCTCACAGATAAAGGATGGGTGTCCCTCAGAGGGACCATACAGATGCCCACCTGGCTGTGCCCCTCCAGGGAACTTTGGAAAGACTTAACTACGGACGATGTGAAGCCTCCATTATTCCATACAGTGCCCATGGAACTGTGGGTAAGGGCCCACTTACCACCATGACCATAGTTTCCTGGTCTTGGTGTACAGATGGAGCAGCCTATTGCTTACGCTCTCCATTCTACTCACATATTCATTCAGCAGGCACTCAGAGGCTAAACATTCCAACTTCTTTCCCTCAAGTGTGGTCCTAACTAACAAAAGTTTAACAGAGTTCTCTTCTGCTAGAACTGAACACGACTGACAGACAGACAAACTGGGCTGCCTCTGGAGGTCTTATTGCAATTAAGCAGGCAGGCAGGCAGACAGAAAGACTGTGTCCTCCTCCCTTTGAGGTCTGATGTGAGCTACTCAAGCAGGGAACCAGGAATCATCCTCTAGATCTCCATGACAACTCAAGAAATCTCAATAGCATCCTTCTTCTTGAGAACTGAAGAGGTCTCTGTTCTGGCTGCAAAGGTGACAACCAGTAATGAAATGGAAAGCATAGTTGGTCTTCCTGAGCAAGGAACCAGAGGTAATAACAGGCAGAAACACCAAATGATTTGTAGGTGGATTTATTTATATTGACAGGAACTGAACAGGATCATTCCCAAAATATCAGGGCCCAAAGGCTCAGGAAAGGAGGATGTTACAAGATTGCAAAGGAAAAGTACTTAGCTGTCTTTGATTCTTAAGATGTGCATCATAGTGACCAGCTATGCTCATGGTGACCATCCATTTCTAGAAGACAGAAGCAAGCAGAACTACAAGTACTATTGCCTGGGAAAGTAAGAAACTGAAGTATAATGCCTGGGGTGGGTAGTTCATATGCTGTTACAGTTTCATTATTCATAAATCCTAAGATATTTATAGATGACCATAAAGAATTCCATTCTCAGCTGAAAATCTTAATTCTATGAAGTAGTTTTTTATTTGCTTATCTGTTGATGTGATAAAATGTATGCATACATAATGTAAAACACGGCATACATACACGTTGTGGTATGACTAATTTAAGCTATTTAAAATATCATTACCCTCACATTTTTTAAAAAAAAATTTATCTATCTATCTATCTATCTATCTATCTATCTATCTATCTATCTATCTATTTATTAGATACAGGGTCTTGCTACACAGTTCACACTCGTAGTGATTCTCCTGTCTCAGCCATTGCCAATGCTGGGATTAAAGGCATGTGCCACCACACCAGGGGTTGAACTCAGGTCCTTGCACTTTCCAACAGGAGTTAGCCTGCTGAGCTATCTCCCCAGCCCTCCCTCACACTCTTTTCACTTTTAGAGTGAAATACTTAGTCTACAGGCTTTCAGAAGTTGTCATATTTAGAATGTATTCTACTTGCTATAGTCATCATAATGTACAAAAGATCTTTGTGCTCTCTCTTCCTTTCTAAGTAAAATTTTATATCCTTTGATCAGTATCTTTCCAATTCCTCCTCTTTTCCCAACCTTGAGGACTTCCACTGTGTCTCTGCTTCAATGAATTAAACCTTCTTCAATTACACACATGAGATGGTATAGTATTTTTTGTTCTGTACTTTGTTTACTTCACTTAACATAATGTCCTCCAGGTTCTTTCACGATGTAATAAATGGCAGAATGTCTTACTTTCCTAAGTGCTATGATATTCTACATCATGAGAAGACTGAGGTGTGCACATTTTGTTTTTGAAGGGGGGAAAAGGAAATGAACAGTTATCGTATGTTTCTTACATTAAATCACTATCTCTCTTTTGCATCTTGTGCTGTTATTTTTCTTATTTTTCTTTCAAAACAGAAAAAGACTTCCCCTAGTGTCACAAATTAAAGGGAATCACAGCAGTCACCCATGGGGCTTAGACTCTGTCCTGGAGAACAAGAGCCCAGGCACCTTCGGAAAGGCAGTGGCAAATGGAAGGAATCTCCTGCCATGAAGTCCTAGTATCTCCTTTTCTCTCCACTATCAGGTCTACAGACTTAAATTTGTAAACAACATAAGTGTAGCCTGACTCTTGGAAGGAATTACGGTGCTATAGCATAATGGCAAATAATCATATTGTCTGGTTTTTATCATCTAATGATGAGTCTTCACATTCACTGTAATCCAAAGTATCAAAGATGGAATGTCTCTAAGTCAGGGAACAGTTATTATATTTTGTGCATCTTCCTGTAACATTTATTAATATTTATTTCTCTCCTAAGAAATGCTGTTCAAATGAATGATTCAAACTTCTTCTGAGTAACTTACTAACACTTCTGATGGTTTCTATGTATTGTATCTTTCTTTCCAATAAAGAGTAAAGCTTTTACATACTTTCTTGACACTCTATTTTGTCAGTACTGGGGAGGTTATTTGAGGATCTTACTCACAGGTTTTCCTGTTGAAAAGCCACACAATCTTAGGTTTGTGTACTCTGACTGCTATGTATTCATTGTTACCTGTCACCATACCTCGTTGTCCACAGTAGACGAACATTCAATTTTGTTTTTCTAATATTCTCAACTAATAAACTATCCTTTCCATTTACCAAGTGAGTGTTCTTGGTCAAGTTATTTTCTGAGTTTCATTTTTTTAAAAAGAGGTAAGAATATTTCCATAATGTGTATAAAAATATGTTCATGTGCTATGCACGTTCACTAATAAAAAACTCCTGGAGTATTAGAAAATGTCTCTTTCACAGTTGTATGTAAACATCCTGTAATTCAAATGCAAAGTTTTAGGGGATGGAGGAGATAGCTCAGTACAATAAGTGTTTGCCTCGCAAGCTGAAGGTCCTGAGTTCAGTCCCCGGTACCACAAAACAAAACAAAACAAAAACCCAGTCTTTAATCATATTGCATTGCATGTTAAACTTTTCCCTAGAATAGAAAACTAACTTTTTTCTTTAAAATGGTTCCTTTGTATACCTTTTTAAAAGGGTGAATTTTATTTACAAAACAGTTTGATTCTCTTGCTTTACAAAATCCCAAAACACAATTCTTAAAAATAGAAAAAATTTCTTCAGGCTCTCGTAAACTATTTCTAATCAGCCATTATAGCAGGCCTAAGTTCTAGCACTAAAGTGTATAATTAGTAATCAATGATTTATCAAATATACTCAAAAAGATAGAAGTTTTTTAATCATATACAAATGATATACTACATGAAATAAATTAAGCATCCTGAGTCAGAACAGAAATGACGAGATTTACTAAATGCTCAGAAGCATACTGGCAGTAAGAATCTATTTTCGCCCCAGACGGAAGAGTCCAACACTACTTAATGACTTTGATGTGTCTAGAAATATATTAACACTTTGACTTTAATTGCTTTGATGAAATTTTAGCCACCAGACAAGTTCTTCATATTGTTTCCACAAGTTACTCAATGAATAGTAGATTCTCATGGAAAAATACTTGTCACACCAAGCTCTGCTAGAATGGCTAATGTGGTATTTTATAGCGTTCAAAATGTGTAAGGTAGTGAAATTCTATTCCAACACACAGAAATGCCAGGCCATTTTAATAAGACCCTAAAGGAAATGTTAACATATGTTCTTTAAAAAAAGCTCTTTTTAAGAAAATTCAAAATAAATGTGTTTTCTGTGTTATTTCAATTATAGAAGAGATTTATGTCAGTTAAACTAGCAAGGAAACTATTTTCCAATCCTACATAATTTCTCATCATGCCAAGAAACTCAACTTTCTGGCATTATTGCTATTATTTTATGTTACAAAAAGCATTCATTTAATATGCTTAAACAAGCATTCATTTAATATGTTTCATATTATCACCTTTAAAAATATTAGGGAGTTTATTACTTGATTTTTTTTAACGTACTTGGTTGTTACAGGGAGCTATGCAGCTCAGACTCATAGTGATCCTCCTGTTGTCAGCCTCCCTACTGTTGGGATTATACATGTGTGCCACCATGCCTGGACTCTGTGGCCAGCTCAGTGTGGCCTGGAGGCTTGCCTAAGGAGGTGCTTTAGCCTGTTGAGCTATCTTGCTGAGTAATACTTTAATTCATTTTTTAAAATTATTTTTAAAATGTATTTGGTACAGCGTCTAGCTAGGCAGCTCAGACTTGAAGTGATTCTCTTGTTGTCAGCCTCCCTAGTGCTGAAATTATAGGCATGCATCACCATGCCCAGTCTTGGTGGCAGCTCAACACACATGTGGTCAGGGGTGGCATGGCATGTGTTGCCAGGAATTGAACCATGGTCCCTGTGCTTGCCTAAGGAGGCTCTTAGTCCACTGAGCTATCTCACCCACCCTCAATACTTGAGTTCTTAAAATTCAAAACTGTTACTTAGTTTTCACAAGATATTAATCAACCTTATTTTTTCTAAATACAATTAATTGTTTTTGCAAAGATAACATGTTCCTCACATATCCATAAATCTGCTGTAACTAAAATCAATATATTCATTTGATATAAAATATATTAATATGATAATGTGGTATCACTGGATACCTACATGAGAAGGTAAAATTAAAAAGTAAAAAGCTCAATAACAAATGCTAGGAAAGATATGAAAAAACTCACACATTGATGTTTAGAATGTAAGACAGTGCTAAAACTCTAGAAAATAGTTGGAGAAATTAATAAATCTACAGAATACACAAATGATACAGGTCAGCAAATTGTACTGATGGGCATTTTTCCAACTAACTGAAAACTTAACATCCACACAAAATTATACATCTTAGCAGTTATAGACTTTTTTTACAATGTTTCCTAAAAAATAAATGTTCAGGCTGTCCTATTGTAGATGCGTGCTTTAGTATATGGAGTTACTAATCAGTAACATGGAATGTTATTCAGTAACAGAAAGCTATTATTTACCGATAATCACAAGAAACTTGGGTAGATTTTAAGAATATTATACTGAACTTTAAAAAGCCAATTTCAATAGGTCCTCTTCTCATGGTTCTATTTATATAACATCTTTAACATTGAAAGCACATTTGTAGTTATTAGGGGTTAGAGAATGAGCGTGTGGGAGGACAGGGGTAATTCCAGCAAAACCTTCTTGGTGATGGAACCTTACTGTACATTGCCTGAAGGAGCTGATAAACAAGCCTCACTGTGGCAAAAGGCATGGAACTAAAGACACCTTTTTTCTTTCTGCATTATATATCAAATAATATATAGTTAAGCCTCTTTTTACATTACTGCATTCTTACAGTATATAATAATCACTTTCATGTTGAAAAGTTGGTACATGGTACATAATGCCTCTTAGTCATTTTTCTCTCTCTCCTCTCCCTGTCTATATCTTTGCCACTTTCTGGTTTTGCTGTTTCATAAAATCCAAGGAGGATATAACCAGGATGGACAAACAAACAAAAGGAGCGTACTGTTTATGTCACTTTCTCTAAATGTATAAATATCTCAAAAGTAAAACGTCACCTGATTGAAATTTTCCTAAAAGCTTTGCAGTAGAAGATTGTATTAAATTGAGGTGAAAGTTACCCAGACTCATATTAGAAATTTATATGAGAAATTTATTCATTTTATGCAATAAATATTCCATACTATTAGCTCAATCTATTAACATTTTAGTAGGGAAGATAATATATCCCTAATAAGATGACTGAACAAACACAAAGAAGATTTCAATATATTACTTATAATTAGGTGAGGTTACTGTAGCAATTACCAACTGTTACATTCTTCCAGCAGCAGCCTATGTATATTTATATATTAGTAGCGTTATTTCGAGCTATCAGCCTGGCCCTTATTTCACTTTTGTGACAGACAAATAAAGAATGTAGAAAATCAGGAAAATTTCCAAAAGTCATCCTATTTTTCACAGGCTAAACTAGATTTGAGATGCAGAGCCCTTTTATTCCAGTGTTCCATCAGTTAATCACTGTGTGCTGTTTCTGCATTTGCAGGGGAAGGTTTTCTTAAAAAATAATCTTAAGTGTCCCTCAGAATAACCCTATACATTTAACAATTTTATGTTAAAACTCCTACCTAAGGAGAACTGAAAATTTAGACTTAGACTTACAAAATTTAGACTTACAATTTAGACCTGAGCTGGGTGTCCTCAGTTCATGACATCATTTCATCTGTCTTAGATTGTCCCAGTATCTTCAGTCTTGCATGTAAGTCATCCTCCTACTTGTATCACAGGTTTTGTTCCTCCACTTGCCTCACCTGTGCTGCGACTGTAGTAAGTATATATTTTAATGTTGCTAAAACTACATTGCAATTCATTCTTTACCTTTCAACTCTATAGTTAGATGGTGCACTCCCTTAAAAGTGGTATTACTGTCTATTCACAGGTGAAGATTGAGAAGTCACCTGGTACATGTTTAGTTGGATTTTTCTGAAAAACCATGTGACTATTAGACACCCATCTTGGTAATACTAGTTCTGACTTACACTGTTCCAGGAGATTGTCTGTTACACTCATCCTTCCCGGGTTTCCCATGCTTCCATATATTTCTGGGTAAGGAGACCCCGATTATCCAAGAATTCATCATTATGTATACATAGCACATCCGTGATACACTTCTTCTGCTTTCAAGGGGAAAGGTGATGATTTCAAAGTCACCTTTTAAAATTTTCAGCAACCATAAATTCCTTTCCACTTAAGACCCCAGTAAATGTGCAAGTTATTAAAAGACATATTTTATTTATTTTACTTAGTGGAGGAAATAAATACAATTTCCAAGCCACTTCATGCGCCATCTTTTAAGAATGTATGCACATCACTTTATTAATGAGTTTCTTTTATTAAGAGATGCTTGAGGCAAAGATATAATGGGCTTTCCCTCCTACATAGCTT
>NW_004524601.1:15661599-15673856 GCF_000260255.1 Octodon degus
CATGTCATTGTGGCTAATGTTGAACCACCCATGATTATCATTCTATTTGGAGAAAATCTTCATATTTTAATCACATTGAAATAGGTGGGATGTTGCTAAACAAGTGATATGCTTCAGTAATTCAGTAGTTTGAAAGTCTTACTACGTACAATGTGATCTATTTAAATGTATTATTGCTTTCTATTAAAAAAAAGAACACATTTTCCTTAAAACACTTATGTATTTAATTTACCTCCTAGGTTTGTGGTAATTTTTAATATTATACAGGGCTATTTAAAGAATTATTTATTTTATTTTACATATTTTTCTCTAAAACTCCATAATAGAACTAATCCTCCCCTCTAGATTCTGTATCACGCCAGATGGTATCTTCACAATAATCTGTTCTTAAATTGGATAATTACTTTAATAGCCTAAGCAAAGCAAAACTATTTGAATGGCTGCACATTGTAAATGAAGCTTAAAGCTTCCTGTAGCATAAACACTATTAACATGAAGCTAATTTAACTATTATATGATCTCTATCAATATCAGAGTTCTATACTCTGGTGAAACTTTTGTGGGAGAGAATTATTTTGTAGAACATCGTGTCAGTGATAAATTGATGCTCAATCTAAGCAAAATAAGAAAAATTTCACCCTAATCCTATGTGTAGACACAGTTATGACATAAAGGTTGTAGGTATGGAAATCAAAAGTGATAATATTCACTTTCAATAAACTTGGAATGGCTTTAACTGACCTACCAAACATATATTCCACCATTTCATGTGGCTATATTGAGTTTCTATTATTCTAAGTACTCATTATAAGCTAGGCAGGGGCATGAAACAGGTTACTTAAGCAGCAGATGACGAGCACAAATTTAGCAGTGAACACAAATTTATTTTATACTAGCATTTTCAAATGTCATATTGATTTTTGAACATTTGACTGTTTTCTCAAAACCATCGAGTTAAGGGCCATGTACAAGAGTAGGCATTTTTCACTACGAAGAAAAATCTTCCATTTTGCAATTAACGAATCACTTGCTTTTCAAGCTACTAAAATAGACAGACATAATGATGAGGATATAAAAAAAAGGGAACATGATTTTGTTAGTCAAACTATATGTTGTAGTTTCTTGTCACCAGTTCCCATGTTTGTACTTTAGCAAAAGAGAATTCACATTCCTGTACTTTCCTGTTTGCTTTCTATAGGACAAATTCTAGCTTAGCCAAATTGTATCCAAGACATCTACAGTGTAAATGAAATCTAAGAGCCATGAGACCCTGTGATGCCCTGAGAGGATATTCCCAAACTTGCTCTGGAAAGGCAAAACTGTATTAATGGTGGAAAGAAGACGTCAGTAACAATAATAACACAGAGGTCCCAAGAAAGTTGAGCAGGAGAAAGAGAGGAACATTCTAAATCCCTTGAAGGAGCTTATGGAAAGGTGGAAATAGATAGAAAGACTTCATGGCAACTAGTCCAAGGAAAGATCTTGAAAATACAGTGCACACAATCTATTTTAAGAACCTGTGGTATACTAGAGGATGGGATTGCGTCTAACTATTTTTCAAATAATGTCAGCCACAGTTGTTCAAACATTCCTTAACATCAAACTAGTTCATCTTTCTAACACTCTCCCAGGATCAGATGCTTACTGTATTTAGGTTCATTCTGTTCCAATTTTTTTTTTTTTTTTGTGGAACCGGGGATTGAACTCAGGCCCTTGTGCTTGCCAGGCACTTATTCCACTGAGCCATCTCGCTGGCCCTTTGTTCCAATTTTAAAGGAGTTAAGACAAGTTTTACACACAAGTGCTTATTGACTGTCCCATACTATGGACATAAGAGGACCATTGTGGAATCTAAATGTTCTTTGATTAATAATCAGGTGGTTTTGTGATAAACCATTTTTGTAAGTTGAAAATATCATAAATCAAAAATGCACATAATTTGTGTTTCCTGTTAAATATCATCTCTTAGTCACCTTCTACATCATAGTATATCTGGCCATGTGCACTCATGTTCTTACTGTAAAAGCAAGCTATGGACCCACTGCTGCATGCAGAATTACGAGAGTCTGCAAAATGTTATTGCCTTGAGAAAAAATAAAACTTCACAAATTCCATTACAATTTATACTGAATGCCTATTATGTCAACACTTGTAAAGTCAACAATACGCATCTCAAAGTATTGTCATTTGAAGATATGTTTAAAATATTTTAACATACGTTAATGATTTTTGATACTTAACAATGGCTTGAAATTACAATTTATTTCTTTCTCATTGCTCTAGTTGCACATCTAAATATTTTACACACATATTTAGGCACACATGTGCACACACAAACACACACATACACTAAGACAAAGCTGCCATAAATTCTCTTAAACTCAATTTGCTACATGACCAATTCCAATCTAAATAAAATATAACTACTCAATAGCTCACTCTTTTTACAATTATGTAGTAGCTTTCTTCCACAACTGAGATTTCTATTCCATTCTCTATCTTCTTATTAAACCCAATAAACTTAGCAATAATGAACATAGTACTGTCAGCTTGAGTTAATAAAAGAACATTATTCTAAATATATAGTAGAATTTTTATATTATATTCCTCTTTCTCTGATTATAATTTTTAATTACTTCTCTAATCTATAAATCATGATGTTTATGCAACTATTAATGGATTATTATTTGTATATCATATAAATCTTAAATGATTAAAACTTTGTTAAAGTATAGCTGGAGAAAACAGGATTTAAGATTACATTTGCAATATCATTACCAAAATGTATAAATACTCACTCAAAAAATACTTGAATGAGGGTAAACAACCAAATATTAATACTTGTGAACATTGGTAAGGCACGTGGTATAGTTATAATCTCCAGTTAAATATCTGCACATGGGAAATTATTTCCTTGGCTTCTTAAATATTGAATTTTTCTACTAATACTAGAAGTTATGCAGTGCTTTATGGGTTTTCTTTTTGCCAGTAAGATGATTTAAGTTCAACATATCTCATTACTTGCATGCCACCTATCTGCTAGAAATCACAAAATTGTAGTGGGTTTGTTCTCAAAAGTAGTCTGATTGATGTGAAACAGTGTATGAGCATCTGCTTGCATGAGTTCATCTGTTAAATATATATTCTTTTGAGTGCCTATTAAGAGACAGAATCTGTATGTGGCAAAGCATTCAGCAAAGAGTTACAAAAGTGAAAACCTTTTGCTTATTTATCAATCCAAATCTAATCTATACTCAACGATGTTTCTTTTATACACACGTTTACCAAAAAACATGTGAAATACAGACACATACTTAGAAGTATTTGTAGGAATAATATAATTACATTTCAGAAATCATTACACTGGTACTATTTATTTTATTTCAGTCAGTGTAAAGAATTTAAAGATTCAGGAGAAAATTAGGGCATATTCTAGAGGAGAGGTGACTACCTTGCCTGCACTTTAAGTATCATGAACATGTATCAGCTGGGTTTGTGGCACACAGCTGTCCTTACCCAGTAATGCATTCTCCAGGTACACTCTGTTTACAGATCTACAGAAGTCATTCCTGCTGCAGCATTAGCACCAGAGGCCTCCAGCTACTTAAATCCTGGGACTAGAATGTGCTTTACTCTTGAGACCTCCATGAATATGCTGCCAAGTTTCTTTAGCTTAATCCCATGAGGCACTGGGTATGTGACAGGTTCTGAATCCTGCAATCATCCTTCTATGGAAGCAGGTAAAACAGAGAATTGCATTTACTGACACTAACCTCTTAAGATTCATTCCCAGTAATAGCTTGTTGGTATGAAGGAGCAGAGAGAAGCAAGTGATGCCACACCTGTCTCTGTGTTATTTGCAACATTTATACAACTTTATTTTTTTCTTTCTTGCTTGCTTGCTCTTTATTTTCTTCAAAAGGTTCTCATTATGTTATCCAAGCTGGCCTTGAACTCACTATGTAGACTAACCTGGCTTTGAACTTGCAGCTCTTAGTATCTTGAGTGCTGGAATTACAGGTATATGCTACCAAACCTGGATTAATTTCTTCTGTCTAATGAAGATATATTTAACTGGGTTAAATTGGAATTGATATTAGGGTTTCTTCTAATGCATCCTAACAAAATTACATTCAAGAACCCCCCTCTGCACATACCATTTGGAATGGACAGCTTTAAAATTGGAGGTTGCTGTTAATTGAATCAACTTTATCAGTCATTCAAAATAGCTGAGACGTCACCAAAGTCACCACATTTAAAAACGTGCCATATCAGCTCTTTCAGTGAACAAATTTAAATGTATTTTAATATACAAAATAAAAGAGAATATAGTAGCAATTATAAAACTTCTGTATGTAAATAGCAACACCTATTTAATAATTTATAAAAATATAATGGAGATATTAAATGCAGGCAACCAGGAAAGTGTGTGCATGTGCATTTAACTTGTGTCTGCAGATTTGGGACTTGCAGGGGAAGTAAAATGAACAGTAAGTGATGTAGGAGGAACATATATAAATATTTCTGGATGATTTTTATAGTTTAATTTGATGGAGTAACCATTCAGACATGATAAACTACTTTCCAAAATGACTCCACAATTAATCACCCGATAGTGTGCAAGTAATTCTCATTAATTAGAGGTGCTCAAAACTAAAGCATTAAAATACAGTGGAGTGATTTATAAAACTACTGGAGATTTAATCTATTTAATCTCTGTAACAATGCTTCTAAACAAAATTTTATTGCTTTGTCTATTTTATAGTAAGCATCTACATACTGCAAAAAATTTCTTAAATGACCTCATTTAATTCACATGTGTATTAGTTTGGATGTACAGTAAACCAAATAAAAATTAAATTTCCATTCAAAAAGGCATGTAATTTCCTCCTTTGCCTTAAGATTTTTCTTTGCCTTTAACTAAATATGCATATTATATAAATGGAAAAGAAAGAAAAGTACTATAGAAGTTTGTATAGTTGGATCTTAGTAAATGGCTCATGATAATATACAAAAAATAAATGCATCATTACCATTTCTATTATCTAGGATGTTTATTTATTTTTCAAAGGGAAATATATTTTATTTTACTTTTTACATTAATTTTATTGAGAAAGAAGTAGTAATGAGACAGTTTCAAAACAGGTTAATAGGACAGTTACAATAATTAATACACTGCATATCATTGTCTTTGTAGTAGTTATTCATAGTACAAGATGCAGACATGAGATCTTATGTAAACACTATTAGTTCAAAACTTTCCACTCATTTAATTAAGAGAAAGTAGCTGTATATCTATGCTAACTATTTTGTATATACACACATATATTTTTTTTCCACTACAAAATGATCATTCATTTATATCCCCCTTTTTTATTTACTTTTGCCATTTATGTATTGTAGGTGCATGAATTCAGCAAAGTAATCCAATACAGTGCAATAGTCCATAATAGCAGTGGGTTATCCACATGTATGGTAATGCCAGAAGTTGTTGACTTGAGCCTTTTACAGCTCAGCTTACTAATATGACTTTACTTTTTATATCACCTTTTTATACTTTCCTTCTGGATGATTGAGACCAAGATAAAACAAGACCTGTATAACAAAAAATGTAACTTTTGTATCTGACAACGTCAATCAAATCCCCTGAGGATTTTCTCTGAGACCCTGTACCACAGTGTAGATCCTCTGTCGGTGTCAGCCATACGGATGAGTCATGGCCACTGCTTGACCAATTTGCTCTCTGTGAAAGCCTGAGAGAAAGTTTTCTCTCTAGGTGACTCTCCTTAGGCACACTCTACATTATTGATCACTTTCCTTTGTGACCCCATAATCTCCTTGATTTTGGGACACCACTGAGTTACAGGATGTTACAGTACATGTTCTGTTATGAATCTAGGATGTTTAGTAATAGTTCTCTGTTCTACATTTATTTTCTCTGAAAATATTATTAAAACTTAAGAATTAGGTATTCTGTGGTATATCTTACTACATATCACATATGTAGTATACATATCACATATACCTTACTACATATCACATATTACTCAAACACATATCATATTGCGTTTGAGATTATGGTCTTGAAAGAAAAGTTGAAGTCATAAATATACTGTACTTATAAGTATCACTAGGGTACCAGACAAAATCTACTATCTCTCATGGACAGGACATTGTGTTTAGATATTACATCTAACTTCCTAATGCATAAAAAGACTTGAAAGACAGGCTGGAAATTTTGCTTAGCTTTGCTTCATTTGTGAAAATTAAAATTTGACCTCACCACATTAAGCAAATAGGATCAGTATTAGAGATACTTGCATGTAGATAAAGTGAATGGAGACTACAAAGGATCAACTTTCTCAGGACTGACTCTGGAACACACAATGCTAGCTCCTGAGGAACATCTGTGTTGCTCACAATAAAAAAGTAAGAACCTGTGACTCCACTGCTGGCCTAGTCCTATATCACCGTTGAGCCTAAAAAGTCCATTCTGAGCATAATGACATCATCAAAGTGGAAGAATAAGAAATGACATCACTGATACGAAATGATTCCAGAATTGAAGGGATGCACTGAAAAGGATAAGAGAGATTTTAATTTACCCAATTCCTCCCTTCCGCAAGGCAGAATAACTCATTACAAGGAAAAATGAATGTTTTGCACTGTGCTTTTCCCTGAGGAGGGAACAGAACATAGTATATATCCAATATTCTAGACTTGAAGCATGGTATGTGAGTGGCTGAATCTTGTCTTACTTCATATATGGAAAGATTGATGTAGATCTAATGCCTAGAAACAATGAAGAAACATTGAAAGTGAATTGATGGCTCACCAAGAAAGCTCTGCAAGATTAAGAATATGTACAAAACTTGATATTTATTCCTCAGGCTGAAGGAGATTGAAAAGAGCATGCCTCAAAACATTTGGTATTTGATTGCAATGTTTAGAGGGCTTGCTTCTGTTTTATCTCACTGAAGGTACTGATGGGACACTCACAGTGTCATAAGGTAAGAAACAAACAAGTAAAAAAGAACAGTTTACTTCAATAACATTAGTGTAACACAGAATTTGAGCGTGCTCTGTATGGAAGGGTAAAGAGGAATGGATTCTATTCCATGGTTCTGTCATCTCAGCCCAGTGTAATTCAGATGATGGAGATAATGCAATTTTATGAGTTTCTAAATGCAAACAAATCAGGGAGTCCCCATTAATTCAGAAATCTTCTTGCACCATCCCAAGATGAAACCCTCATAGAAAAGACTGAAGAGGGTTTTGGAGGCTGTGATGGGCTGCCTGATGGCCGTCTTTCTGAGTTGAAGATAGGCTGGTGAGACTATGGAGGAGGCTGCTTCTTCAAGTGCACAGATACCTATCAAAGCTTGAAACCATGTCAAAAATCATAGAAAAATACCTCGATAATAGGGCAAAACACACTTCTATGAACGTCCTCAAATTTATGTGCACATTTCCTGAAAAATAAAGCAAACTAATCATTTAAAAGACTTGTGAGTGGCAAGATAGCACAGACAGGTAAGAATATGACATAAGAAAGCCAGTGGTACAGGGAAAAGAAACCTGAAAGTATAAGTGAAGGACAGAAAACATTTTGTAAAAAGTCCTAGAGCTAAAGAGTATAATAGTTGATGGTAAAATTCAGTGTAACAGTTAAGGAAAAGAAAGAACCAGTGAATGTGAAAACAGCTAAGTTGCAACTATCCTGTTATAGGAACAAGAAGAGAAAGACAATAAGGAAGAGTTTTAAAAGCTTAAGAGAATTATGGGACATCAGGAAATCAACCAACATATTCATTATGGAAGTCCTGAATTAACAAATGGGTAAAAAACAGATTTTAAATTTAGTCTAAAACTTTACAAACCAAGATGTATATGAACATTCAGATTACTGAACTGCAAATTTGCCAACAGAATCAATTAAAAATATAGGCTCAGTTTCATTACAAAAGACAGACAGAATTTTAAAACTAGAAAAGACAATGTATTGCACAAATGGGAATCTCCATAAGAGATTGATTTTCCAGAAAGACCTTGAAGATAAGAAGTAGAAAGTTGTATTGAAATAGTTGGAAGAAATATCAAAGCAAGAATACTATATCCAGAAAAACTCATAAAAAACTGAATGAAAACTAAGATGCCTGATTAGGATGAGCACAGTGGCTGGGGTTTGATCCCCCTCTTGCTGTGCTGCCCCCTTCCCCATGGGGTGTGCTGAGAAGGTGATTGAGAACAGGTGTGGTGGTGCTCACCTGTAATCCCAGTGCCTGGGAGGCTAAAAACAGGAGTATTACTACTAGTCTAATCTATGTAGGGAGACCTTGTAGACTCTGCATACCCTTGTACTAAATACATATTAGAAAAAAACTCAATATCAAGACGCTGTAATACAAACTTTTCAGAGAAATTAAAGCTTCAGATCACCACCACCAGATCTACATTTTAAGCAGTGTTACAGGGAATGATTCAACTTGAAATTAAAGGACAGAAAACTAACACAAAAGCATGTGGAGTCAGAATATTCACTGTTCAAGTTAAGCAAATTAAGAGACATAACACTGTAATATTCTAACTCAAACAAAATTTAAAATAGCCAATTTAGTGAAATGAGTGAAAGATTTAGTTATACCCTCTTTCAGAAAGTGAAAACAATTAAATAGGCTGAGATGTAGCTCAATGGATGCAAATGCCAGTAACTAAGACATTACTAGCAAAAAAGTAAATAGTCAAAACTAATCTTTTAAGTGGAAATAATGAAATACCAGAAAAATTGATATTTGTAAACGGCCATACTATAACCAATGCCACAAGCATAAAAAGAGCATAAGACAATACTATAAACAAAACATTGGTAACTAATTAGGTAATCTAGAATAAATGCATTAATTCCTATGGACACATAAACTGACAAGACTGAATCATAAAGAAAAAGCAAATGTGAACAGATCAATAATAAAAAACACTGACTGTACAGTCCAAAAAATTTGCCAACAAAGAAAATTTCAGGATTAGATGATATTATGGTAAATTATTTCAAATATTAGAAACATGAATGACCACTCATTCCCTGTTCCTCCTCTCCCAGAATCAGAAAAGGAAGAGATGAATTCCAACCATTTTATGAAGCCAACATGCTCATAATACCAACGCCTGGCAAGCACACCATAAGAAATGAAACTACAGGACAATATCCCTGATGCATGCCAAAACCCATAACAAAAGATTATCAAACTAAATTATACATTACTTTAAAATGATCATGCATCAAGTGCAATCAGAGCTCATTGCTAGATGCAAGATTGGCTAAGCATCACAAGCAGTTATTTTATTAAAACCCATTAACAGAACGAAATATATTCAAACAGCACATCTCTACCTCAGCATATGCAGAGAAGTATCTGACAAAATTCAACACCATTTGATGATCAAAAAAAAAAACTTGCAGTAGAATATACTTGAAATAATAAAAAAGCCTATTAGAACAACCCTCAGCTAATATTAAACCCAGCAATGAAACATTGCAAATTTTCCTCTAGGATGTAGACAATTACAAGAATGGCCACTCTTGCCAATTCTGTAAAATATTATATTTGAATTGCAAAGTATTTTGGAAAGAAAATTAAACAAAAGTGTCCAAATTGATGATGCAAAAGTAAAACTATCTTTGTATATGACATGATCTTATTTATAAAAATTGCAAAGATTTCATGGTAATAGCATTTGAACTAATAAATTCAGTAAAGTCACAGGATACAAGACCAGCCTGCAGCAAAAAAGTACGTTTTATATACTAACAATAAGTTATTATTATAATTTTTTTGTTGAACCAGGGATTGAACTTTGAACCCTATGCTTGCCAGGCAAACACTTATTCTACTGAGCTATCTCCCTGGCCCAACAATAAAGTATGAAATTATGAGAAAAAGTGTTTAAAATAATATCAAAAGGACTTAGTTATTAAATATAATGAGTAAAGTAAGTTAAAGACTTTAAAACTACGTAATTTTGATGCGATAAAGTTGAAAGAATAAAAGGAGAAATGTACTGTTTATGGATTAGATGATTTAATATTGCTAAACAGTAAAGATTGGCAAAACCTACAGATTCAATACAACCCCTACTAAAATCTCAGTGCATATTTTATAGAAATAGATAAAAATAATCCTAAAAGTCACTTAGATTTATAAGAAGATCCCAAATTGTCAAAACAATCTTGAGAAAGAAGAGCAAATCTGACATTATCAAAATTCTTATTTTCAAAATGTTCTAAAGTTATAGTAATTAAAACAGAATTCCATGGCATAAAACAGACACATAGGTGAATGGAAGAGGGCTGAGGGCAGAAAGAAGCTCGCAACCACAAACACAACCATTCCACTGTCTGACTCAACATCTCACTCCTGAGTTCATATTCAAAATATTATGCTTCTTTCATTAATATTTTATGTTATAGAGAAATAAAGCATAATCTCACTTATATGTTACCTTATATGTCAAATTGAAAGAAGCTGGACTCATAAAATTTCAGAGTAGAGTAATGGCTACAAGACACAGAATTTTAAAGGAAGGAAAGAGACATTGAAGGAAAGCTGGTCAAGAGGAAATAAGTGTTAGATGAGGGGAGGGATTCTGGTACTGTCTGGTACCACAGAGTACAATAATGAACAACCATGTATACATGCCCAAATATTAGTTAGAAGAGAAGATTTTGAATGTACTTATCAAAGGAAATTAAAAAAAACATGGTGCTACAAAATTATACTTTGCTGATTAATATGCAATATGTACATGAAAAAATCACACACTGCAACTCATCTATAAATAAAAGAAAATTGCATATCAGATTGTCAAATTGTCATCGTGACACTGTAATTCCACTTGAAATTGTAGCACTATTCAGCAGTGAAGCTATGGAAGCAGCTTACAGGTTTGTTGACAGTTAAATGGGCAAAGCTAACAGTAAATACTCAATGGAGTGTTATTTAGTTGTAACAAATAAAGAAAGCCTACCATATGTGGCAACATAATGACCTTAGAGACTAGAGGAGAAATTGATATGCTACAGATGGAATAACAGTCCATGATTCCTGCTGTACCAGGTATGTAAAACAATCCAATTCACAACAACAGAGAACAGAACGTTGGCTGGCAAGAGCCTCAGTGAAGGAATAAATGAAGAGATGTATTCATATTATATAAAATTTCAATGTACAATTTAAGTTCTAGAAATCTGCTATGCAACACTGTAGAACATTGCTCATAATAGTGTATTTTAAAGAAAATTTAGAAGAGTAGATTTAATGTTATGTTTTTATCATGAAACCAGAATTCAGACAGAAAACAGTGCATTTTCTATAATTGTAGGTGTGGCAAATAATTCAATTGCAAAGTAAGCCAATGGACTTTTAGGGTTGTAGAACTAGTTACTGCAGAGACCCAGAGCGCAGGCCCAGCATGAGTGAGACGACTAAGGGCCAAAGGATCCTGAACAGACCCAGAGCACAGGCCCAGGGAGTGAGTGAGACGACCCAGGGCCTCGAGATCCTGAACAGACCCACAGCGCAGGCCCGGCGAGTGAGGGAGACGACCCGGGGCCCGCGGATCCTCATTCGACCCAGGCTGCAGGCCCAGCAGGGAACCCTCCAGCAGAACTCCCTGCAAAGAGGCTGGAGGCAAGACCCACCCAGCTGATTCAGGAGCAGAACATCTTCCTAGAGAGACACAAAGGGTTCAACTCTAAGGCCTGCAGCAGAAAGAAGTGGAGCACAGCAGCCAGATCTAAACAACACCCACCTGAAAGAATCTGAACTTTGTAGATCTGGACCTAGTGCTAAGGTAATAATTCCATCTAAGCTCTACACCAAAGCTCAGAAGACAGTGGTATACAAAATGACAAAGAGAAGGAATAAAATGCAGTCTCAGGCCCCGAGTCCACCCAGTACAAATTCACAAGACACTAGCACTGAGGAAACTGGAAATCACACACCTGATATCTCTGAAATAATAGCATTGACAGTAAAGAATCAACTGCAGAAAGGTATAGAAGAAATCAGATCAGAAATAAATTTGGAACTAAAAAATGTAGCGGTAACTACAATCAAAGAAGTACTAAGTGCTTCTAAAGAACACAATGATAAAAAAATAGAGGAGAATATAAAAATGATGGAACCCTTGAATAAACAATTTAGGAAAGAAATAGAATCTATGAAACAGGTTCAAAGTGATATACAGGAAATTAAAAC
>NW_004524601.1:15675324-15675978 GCF_000260255.1 Octodon degus
AAATTAAAACAACACTGGGGTGAGATAGCCAGAAAGAATGGCTATCATCAAGAAATTATAACAAATGCTGAAGAGGTTGTGGGGAAAAGAACCCTTCTCCACTACTGTGGGAGTATAGAAAGGTACAACCTCTGTCGAAATCAGTGTGGAGATTTCTCAAAAATATAGAATTAGTAGTTTCATTCAACCTATTCCCCTTCAGGTTATCTTACCAGAAGAATTAAAAATATCATACCACAGTGACATATATGTATCTGTGTTTACAGCAGCACAATTTTTAATAGCTGATTTTTGGAGAAAACCCAAAGACTAATCAAGGAATGGATAAATAAGATATGGTCTTTTTTCACAAGAGAATGATACTCAGGCATAAAGAACAATAAACTGGACACTTATATAGCTAAATGGGATGCAACTTGACACCATACTCATAAGGGAAATAAATCAGACTCACATGTGTGAGCACCATATTGTATCCCTGTGTGAAAAACTGGAAGAGTAAATAAATCCTAAAATGCACAATAGATATTGTGAAGTGGAAAGAAATTGTTGAAAAGCAAAAAGTAACTAGGGTGGGTGAAAGGGGAAAGGACAGTAGAGAAAAGGAAGAAAATGCAAGTCAAGATACTATTAGTATCTTTTAGTTCTTTGAAA
>NW_004524601.1:15677368-15680968 GCF_000260255.1 Octodon degus
CAGGGTAGAAGGAGGAGAGAGGCTTGATGGATGCCGCAGCTGTTGCTCCTCTTCTGTTCTTCATTGTTTTCTGCCATGAACTGCTGTCATTTATCTTGGAGCCAGTGGAGTATGAACTGAAACCT
Source organism: Octodon degus (assembly GCF_000260255.1). Classification (NCBI taxonomy): domain Eukaryota; kingdom Metazoa; phylum Chordata; class Mammalia; order Rodentia; family Octodontidae; genus Octodon; species Octodon degus. Next base: position 15,677,494 of record NW_004524601.1, read on the forward strand.
CCACAAACTGTGTGCTAAATAAACCTTTCCTTCCTTAATTTCGCATTTTGGGTATTTTGTCCCAGCAACGAGTAAAAAGTAACTAAGACAATATCATAGGAAGATTTGCTTCATGAGATGAAATCATGTATTCTCAAGAAATGAAAGCAGGGACTGGATCTCTAAGCCCAACTCTATACCAACTGGAAGACTGCACTCAAAGTTTCAAGCTTCTTCCAGCCCTTCATGAAAACAGTAGAAGTACTACCAGGACAATTGCACAGCCACATTCCTCATGCCAGGAGAATGAAAAATTATTGTTTGTTTTTGGGTTTTTTTTGGTGGGGAGCAGAACTGGGAATTGAACTCAGGCCCTTGCGCTTGCCAGGGAAGTACTTATTCCACCGAGCCATCTCCCCAGCCCCGAGAAGGAAAAATTATAACCCACAGGCAGGCAATCAGATTGGTGACTGAGACAGTTGGGTTTGGAGCAATGAAATGTAGACAGGAAAATGAACAACAGGAAGAAGTGGTCACCTGGAGGCTTCTCTGAGGGCGATTGGGATTTTGAGGCTGTGAAGTGGAAGGTGACTACAATGGGAAGCAGACCGGAGCCCATCATGCAGGAACACCAGGGTGTTCTTAATGAGCAGGCTGAGCACAGAGCCTCCTAAGTGTTAATATCCCAAAAGGCTTTCTATTCAATAGACAGAGGCTACGTTTACATAACTCATGTGTTTATGTAGATATCCATTCCCTTGTTAAAGATCATAAAATTAAATATTTATGTTTAAGTATTGAATAAAACTTCCCCATGGTGGACATATTAAAATGATCGAGGTGGAAATATCGAAATATCTAAAATATCTAACTCTGAGATATAGTCAAAAAATCTTCCATCCTAGAACATATTAAGATACTTTCAACTTTAGAGTTCTATGCCATCTTTGAAGTGAATTCTGCCACTCCTTATGAGGCAATATGCATGGTAAAGCAGTAAAGTATTTGTAACCTGAATTCGTTTACTGATACGAAGGTAATAATCCTGGCATTTCTGATATGTAATTCTAATGCAAGTGGTCACACACCATGATTTAGTGAATTCAGATGTTTTATTAAAATAATCTAAAACCAAACATCGATTCCATCTAGTTTACTTCCAAGTTATAGTTTCAGTGATATTTTGTAGTGTGTTACAGCAGAGTTGGACACATTTACTGCTGAAGTTTCAAGCCTATAAACACACAGTATGATGCACAAAAATCTGGAATTTCTCAATCTGCAACCATCCATTCAGGACACTCCAAGTAAAATTGTTTTTGTCTGAACATATAGTCCTACACATAATTGTCTGGCTGGTCAGATGGTATGAAACAAAGAAAAAAATGAAGCCCTTTTGCTTCTTGCTGAAGTGTCAGGTAAGATACCTCTGTCACCTACATAACATTGTAGCCAAGTCTTCAGTTGTCTGAACCACTAAAATGTAAAACTAGGAAAGAACAGCAGCTCTTCTTGTCAAATGAGTGCAGTACGTACATGATCAGGCTTAATAGTACATTGAATAAGTAAGTTACAAAAAGAAATGATCCAAGCATTTACTCTCCACCCTCCTCCTACTCTACCTTCTTTCTCCAATTCTCATATGGGCTTTGAAAGAGTGACAGGAAGTGGGGGCTTGAATCTAGTTTAAAGCTGAATTAGCACAGCACACAGTTACTGCCCTCAAGAGTACAGCTGGAGAAGTTACCAGTCCGCCTCTGCACATCCCTGAAAGACACTCACTATTCATCTGCCCCAGAAGGAGACATGGTCTTATGTGCAATTAAATGCCAATATAATGGCTGGAAGCAGTGTTCAGTCCGGATGATCAGGGATCTAGGAGTGATATGGCAGAAAAATTGGTGAAAAACACATCTGGGGGGGAAGGTATTTGTAGAGACCCTCCTGTATCAGTGAAAATTTGAAACATACTTATGTCCTATGTGAATATTCAACAAAGGGTCACCTCTATAAAAGATTAATAAATAATCAACTGGATAAGGTGAGCTCTTTGGTTTTTATTTATTTATCATTTTTATTTTTATTTTTTTGGTGCAACCTGAGATTGAACTCAGGCCCTTGCACTTGCCAGGGAAGTGCTCATTCTTCTGAGCCATCTCGCCGGCCCCCAAGGTAAGTTCTCTGGAGATATCTGGCTCTCTTTCTCCCCAGCCATTTGTGCCTTTTCTGAGTGAATTCATTACAAAAGTGGTTACAGTGGAAGGAATGAAAATTTTATCCATTGTCTGTTGATTGCTTAGTTAACTTCCACACGATTGTCACCATTTGTCGTTTTTAAAATCTCAGCCACATCTCCTGTCTTAAGATATGAAGTAGTTGCACGTCAAATTGCATAGGACTTGTGGATATCCACGTGTTTGTGAATGTCCTGTGTACATTTATATGTGGAGCAAAGTTGTTTGTATTTAAAATTCAACATACACATATAAACTTTTGAAATGAACTTTTGATCATGGGGAAAAATCAGACATTGTTGGGGAACAGTTATAATAGATGTCATTGTGCTTTTGGAGAAAAGCCATCCCCTAAACCCTTCAGTTACCACACATATGACTAAGGTTATAATTATAACTGTACTCTGTGAAAGGAAGCAGAAAATGTTAACTAAATGAGAAAACAACAATACATTCCAAATTATCTAATTAGCTATTCTTTATACATGGTTAGAAAACACTTACTATTGAATGCAGTCATTCATTTTTAATTCAATAATCTAAAACATTTAACATTAGCATGTACTAAGAATAAAACATTCTCACCAATAGAAATAATTGCATTGTGACAACAGTTTCAGTATTCCCATTGGATTTAAATAGTGCAGCATTTATTTGATTTCTTTTTACCTTGTATGTAGTCATTGATGGGTTCAGAATTATTTTCCTATATAAATCTTCAAGAAAAGAAATTTGTTCTAATTCCAAATAATGCTAAACCAATGAGGGTACAGTATCACTCAAACCATGCCCAACTTACACTCTAGAGAGCAGAGACTGATAACTCACAGGAAAATGTTAAGTCAATTGTTTAGCCAATGCAACGTGAGAATCTGTTGCATCATTCTTACTTTCTCCTTCTGCTTCATGAGAAAAATCCTGAACCTGTTTTTGTGGAATCACCAGCAAACCGTTGTCAGTAGAACTAATAGGTTTAACTCAGGGTATCTCCCTTTTGCAGCTTCCAAGTTTTTCCTTTCCTCCTAAAGTTTAATATACAACCCTAAGAGAAGCAATAGCACATAAGTTTATGCTCAAGCTATGTTTTCCAAGGAAGCCAAGCTAAGATATTTTTTGATTTAAAAATAATTTACTCTAAAAATGTTATTAACCAAACTTCAATCCAGTCACTCTTTAATAGAAATGATTTCACACTGATAAGGGAAAGTATGATTCTCCGTCTAGCATCAGATTGTCCACCTTAACTTAAGGTATCATTTTGA
>NW_004524601.1:15681513-15693318 GCF_000260255.1 Octodon degus
CCACATGTACTGATAAATCACTACTATTATGGAGTCTTGAACTATATTGGGTTTTTTGTTAAATTTTAGTATCTATGATTCAAACTTCTTAATGTTCTTCCTTTGTTTTTCTCTTTTGGAAATCTTACTCCCTCCTTAAAGGATTTATATCTGTCTTTTATAAAGTTTCCATGAAACTGAATTTACTGGTGTTCTTTCTTTAATCCAAATCTAAATAATTATTGCAGATTCACTTAAGAGCTATGACTTCATCTTGATTATGTTAAAATGTTGACCAGTTTTACACCACTGTTATAGCCCTCTTTAAAATCCTGAATGTAAGGAAGGAGGACTTACATTTTGCCATTTTTGAAATAAACACTGTATTTCATAATGACAATTTAGTAATTTGTGGGAAATAGGGGACTGATTGATTGTATTGCTCATCTAAATTTACACTTAAAATTTTATCCTCAAATAACATTACTGAAGATGTTACATATACTTTATTTCAAGTTTGACACTTCCTTTCCTATATTACATTTATCCCGATTGATATGCACTACACTAAGAACCTGGATGTGGCTGCCTGGACAGCTACAATATGGAAATTCACATGACTTAAACCATAAAAACTAGCTCCAGTTGTTTTCTGAGTTATACTTTAAAGCAAAGAATCAGTGATTCTAAATATTACTGGCAATTAAGAATCCTGTGAGGTATGATAATGACCCAAGCATTGCGAAATGCTCAGCATGCGTCAGCCTTTGCACTAGGGTATACTAACTTCCAATCACTGACAACACCCATCAAATGCTACCTAAGGGATGGCGTGGTTTGTTGAAAACCATGGGGCATGTGTCAGAAAAGTCATTTGAACAGTTAACCTAGATTTGAGAGCATACATTGTCCGGCATGACAGAATTTTGTTAGAGCTGAAGAGTGGCTCTTGTTATTGGAAAGGGATTTACAACTTTCCCTCACCTCTTCTTTGCCTTTTAACAGTCATACATCATTAACATCAGGGAGATGTTATGAGAGATACATCATGGAATTTCCCATTATGTGAACATCAGTTGTACACTTAGGTGATCTAAGATGCCAGTGAAAGCAATATAATTGTAATGGACCACCAAGAAGCGAGGGGTGGAGTCTTAAATGGGCTCTGTGTTGGACCTAAACATCATAATGTAGCACATGACTGTATATATACGTGTGTGTGCAGGTTCATAAATATACATCTGCATAATTCTGCAAGCATCAATATATCTAAATTTATATTATATGCATTCTTAATGTGTGCATAGGCATATTGTAATAAATCCTCCAATATATGTTGACAATGATGACAAACACATACCTATTGGAAACACTTTAACTTTTTTTATTTTAAAGAGGAAAAAGTAAAACAAAAACTAGAACAAATATCAAGAACAAAGACAGAAATAAAGCAATATAAAACAGCACAAATGGTGCAGAATTTCAGAAGAAGAATGGAATATCAATAATGGTTATGTCGTGTGATGTTGTCATCAAATTTGTCACTCAGACTACCAGGTACAGATATGCAATATTGATCAATTAAACATTCACTATTCCATTCAATAAACCTGGATATTTTTCCCTTGTCCATTTTACTTTTTTAAATTATTTTAAAGAGAGTATAATAGATAAGACAATAAAGACCATGGATATTTAAAAGAACAACATAAGGGGTATTCAATTGTGGTTGTTATATACCATATTGTTGTCCTTAATGTAGTTGCTCAGATTGTAGATATTAGCATTTAAAGTTAGTCAGTGTAACAGTTTTAAACATTAATGCTACTTAAAAAGACTAGCAGAAATTAGCAGTACAATCTTCTCAGCTATCCTGTATATATGCTTACATGATTCCACAACCCCCATTTCTTGTCCGATCTTTTTTCCTTTCCCTCATCTCACTTTTTTGTTTTTTCTTTTTGTGCAGAGTCTCACTTTGCAGCTCCAACTCATAGTGGATCCTCCTGTTTTCTGCCTCCCCAGTGCTGGGATTACAGGTGTGTACCACCATGCCCAGACTCCATCACCAGTTCAGCATGCCTGCAAGAGGGAGCTGTCATGGTATGCGGTGCCAGGGATCAAGTTATGGCCCCTGTGCTTGCCTAAGCAAGGCTTAGTCCGCTGAGATATCTCGCTGGCCCTTTATCTCACTTATTTATTCCTTACATTCAGTTTCTTTCCCTTTTACTATAGCTATTGTACCTTTCAGATTTTATTTATTCTTTCAGGTTCTTATATGAGGGAGATCATCTGATATTTGCACATATTGGGCTGATTTATTTCACTTAAAAATATAGCCTCTAGTTGCATCAATTTTCCTATAAATTCCTCAAGTTTATCTGTCTTTATAGCTGAATTATACTCCATTGTATGAAAAACACCATGTTTTTTTTTTAATCCATTATTCATGTGATGGGAATTTGGGTTGATTACAAGATTTAGTGATGACAATTTGTGCTGCTATAAACATGTGTGCATGTATGTCTTTGTGGTATGATGTTTTCAGTTGTTTTGCAGAAATACTCAGAAGGGGGATGGCTGCGCTGAATGGGACTTGCACTCCTAGTCTATTGAAGCGACTCCACACCGCTTGTCATGGTGGTTGTACCAGTCCGTGCTTTCACCAAGAGTGGAGAAGGCTTCATTATCATCAGATTGTGGATTTTCACAAGAATAACAGCGGATGCATTTTAGAACAGGAACAATATCTAAAGTACATAAAAACAGTGTAGTATTATTTAAATTTTCTTCAGGGTTGGACTGAAGAACTACACAGTCATCTGGTTAGAAATAATTTGTAACTTCTAGAATCCCAAGGGACTGCTAGCTTAGCCTCTTCCTTGTCCATGGGCTTTGGAACATTTAGAAGAAATCCCTCCACAATAGCTTGAAAAGCACTAATATTGGTCTTACGATTAGAACTCTGAGGCAGAAATGACATTTTTATGAATAAAAGTGGTATTATAACACAGGGGTACCATGTAGAGTGTGACATCTAAATAAATTAGGTTTTATTTCTAGTCTTTTGGGTTGTGAATCTCCTTACTAATTCCAGTTCCTGTCCACACTGCTTTATACGCTTATCCTTTCCAAAGTAATCTAAAATGTTAGCTTGACATTTCACAGCATAAATATCACAATGACTTTTTCACCACTCATGCAATAAAGGACAATATCCTTAGCATTTACCCAGGAGCCCGTGATGATCAATGAGTCTCTACTTTAAGACATCAAGTAACACTGCAACTCCAGTATACCCCAATTAAAGCATTACTAAAACACAGCAAACCCTCAGATCACCACCATGAGGATTTTACCATACATCATCCATCTCTATCTCCAAATATCATATAGACTAATAAGCAAGGATAGTACCTTAGATACATACACACCTTCCTCTCACCTGAAAAATATTACATTTTTTAACAATATTCAATTTGCTTCCTATAACTTTAGGTAACATCTGAGTAAATACATTCCTTAATGTACTATGTGATATTTATTTTTATTAAGTGTGTATATTTTCACTTTTGTTTATCTCTAAAGAAATTCTAGGGCCCAGGGAGACAGTTCAGTAGAATAAGCTCTTGCCTGGCAAGTGCAGGGTCCTGAGTTCAATCCCTGGTACTGTAAAAAAAAAGAAAAGAAAAAAAAAAGAAGAAAAAATAGAAATTCTAGGACATTAGTTCTGTCTTACCTTCTAAATTCTTTCTGAAAAAAAATGGTAGAAGTTGCTCGCAGGTTTTGAGCATGGTTTTAACTCAGTTAGCAGCATGGTTCCTAGGCCAAAGATCTGAGAACCTATCAAGCAACACTGAATGGGGAAATATTTTAAAACTATGATATTATTTAAAAATTATAGTAGCATTTTCTCAGATATTACTTAATCTGAATTAAGTTTCTCAAATGTCAGGCTAACATTTTAGATCAGTTTGGAAAGTGATATAAATCTAACATTTTTGAGGTTTAAGTAGATAGATAGATAGATAAATAGATAGATAGATAGACAGACAGACAGGGATGGCAGACAGAGATATTATGTAAATCTGAGCTATTTTCCTAGCATTTTACCTTTATTGGAATCTGAAGCATCTTGAATGCTGTACTGTTTTTATTATGAATTATTTTAGTTTCTTAAGTTGTTGCATAGTCATATTTCTGTATTTAAGTTTTTAAAGATTTTATTTCAATTATCTGTTTAAGTCAAAATTTGACAAAGTCTACCGAGAAGCGTTGTCACAAAGCAAAGAGTAAAGTCGTGCAGTTGTTGTTTATAATGGAATTATCTCAGTCATGATGGACTTTTAGTTCTTTGTGGGAACATATTGACAGTAAAAAAGACATTATTTTTAGAAATAAAGACGGGGGCTGATGAGATGACTCAGTGGTCTAAAGCACCTACTTAGAACAAGCTTAGCAAAGCACAGGGACCGCGGTTCAATCCCCCAGCACCACATGCCAACCAGCCCGCCCCCTGGTGGACTGAGCTGGCCACACACACACACACACACACACACACACATAAATAAATAATTAAAAAAATAAAAATAAAGACGGGTTTTGGTTTTGCTCTGTAAGTAGCTTATAAAATGTGATTTTTTTTTCCTTTTAGCTTTTCTCATAAGAAGTACAGGTGAATTTCCCAAAAGGCCTATAATTACTCCGTATTTATAAGAAGCTAAACTCTGAAGAACTCCTTTTGACACCAAAGTGCTTGATCAAATGAAAAAGTCATTAAGTATCTCCTTTATACACTCAGAGGGTCTTCATATTAATGCAAAGAACACAAATTCTAGGATCACACCCCTTCAGTGAGGCAGAGTGGCCTTACCACACCACTCAGGTAACTAATTGCAGTAATTTGCTCCTGGTTAGCAATCTTACACTAATAGCCTTTTCCCAGGGAGACTGTTCTACGAATTTATAACACTGCAGTTGTCTTCAGAGTTTTATGATATTAAGGTAGAGAAAAAAAATCAAACTTGATATTTTAAGGAACTCAAGCTATTAAAGCCCATTTGATTATCTTAGATATCCAGTGGTATTAAATCTTTTCCTTTTCCTTTCTTTTCCTTTTTTCTTTCAGATAAAATGTTCCTAAAGCCTTATAAAATGACTGAAAAGACCGGCAGGCAAAGGGATTAATTTCACTGGAATCGAAATAGATGTTAATTTTCCTTCTTACTAACAATTGTAGGCAACAATATAAAATGACTCAAACATAATTTGAAGATAAAAGCATATATTAAAAGTATTTTAGAAAAGTTTTGTGATTGAAAGACATATATTTATTTGACAAGAATGGAAAAAGCTTCAGCTGCATTCATTGTGTCTTATATAGAATAACTTTGTAGCTGTTCCTTAAAATCATATTATATAAATACTTCAGGTTTGTGGGTATGCAGAGTTGTAATTTATTTTGGTGTACTCTTGTTGGTCTATTTATGATAAAGGCAGAGATTTTAAAAGATTTATTCTTCCTTTTAAATCAAAACATATGCAGTAATAAACAGACAAACACTGTAAAAATGTTCCCTTTACTGCCTTTCTATCTAAATAATGAACAGTAGCCTTTTTCAAATTATATTCACTGACTGCTTACAATATTTCTGGTTCTTTGAAAATGCCGATTTAACTCTGTTACAATAATATTGCATTATATTACCTGCGGACTTTTCTTTTCTCCGAGTACATACTACAGTTTTGTGGACACTTTTTAACAGTTTGAAGTTTTGTGGGTTTTTTCCTCCAGAAGCTGCTGTTTTTAGGCTGTCTTGGTGTACTTCAAAGATGTCTTCCAAAACATATCTAAGATGCATATTATTGCATTAATATGCATTATAATTTTTTAAGAGTTAAGCCAAGCCTATGACAAATATATGCTGCTTAATTTTCCCTAACTTACTATTAATAATTTACTTTTAACATTTACAACTTCCCAATTAAATTCATATGCTTTTAAGTGTTTGATTTTGGTGGCTACAGCTTTGATTCTTGGATGTATGGAGACTTGGAAAATGGAAGTCTTCAGTGAGCCAAATATTTCCTAAGAATCAACTTTAATGCGAAACACAAATGCCAGCAAATACCACAGAACTGACTGAGATGAGCTCTACCATTATATATCGAGTCATATCCATGTAGTTATTCAATTAGGTTTAGATTCAATAAGGATATTTGCACAGTTATTAGACTGGACATTCAAAAAAGTATGACAATATCTTTAGGAGAAAATGGGTTCAGTTTTAAGTAATTTAAAAAACTGTCTCGTTGCTATTTGTTTATCAATAAAATTATGGGAGAGAAAAGAGGGAAATGCTCTAAAATAAATGAGCTGGACAATAAAAAAAATAATTGTCTACACAGACATGTTCGCTTTCTTTAAACAGATTATTTAAAAGTCTGCTATTACTTTCTAATAAACTAACCATGTCACAATAATGTTGAGTTGTACTAAATAAAGTAGTAAAATAACCATATCAAAAATAAATAAATAGGGGCCGGGGAGATGGTTCAGTAGAATAAGTGCTTGCCTGGCAAGCCCAAGTGTCTGAGTTCAATCCCCGGCTCTGTCAAAAAAATTAAAATAATAAATAAATAAATAAATAAAATAAAAAACAGATCTTGGACTATAATTCTTGTGAAGTTACACTAAATAATTTTCCATGTATTCTGAGAACTATGTAGTCTGGTAACAGATGGAAACAACATGGTTTTAAAAGATTGGAGACAGTGGTACCTATCTCTGTCTGTCTGTCTGTCTGTCTGTCTGTCTGTCTGTCTGTCTGTCTGTCTGTCTATCTGTCTGTACATCCCTTTAATCTATCTGCTTTCCTATAGATAAAAATATTTTAAGTTCTATAGGACAGTATTTCATACAAATTAATTCATATATATTATTTTGATGCAGCATTTGCCAAACCCTTTGCAAAAGTGAGCACTGAAGTCCTTTACTCTTTCTAGAATTGAAGCTAGTTGCCCATATTAAAACTCCGTATTTCTTCCTCCTTCCAGTGCTGATAGGATCAAGCTAGCATAGGTTTATGAGGATGCCGGCTCTGTGCCATATAGCTCTTCTTACTATCTTGTATGGCTTTAGGCATTTCCAATCCTTTCCCTGGCTCCAGTCTTCTTATCTACAAAATGTTGATAACAGTAATAAGAACAACACTTACTGTGTCTGTTGCAAACTCCAAGAGCACACAATGACAATTCAGTGAACGTTAGCTAAGATTATTTAGAGCAGTCTCCTTTGTACCTTAGGAGCCCTTATCCGTCTCTGCTAGGGCTTTATTTGTATGGTGACCATGGCAACAGCAGCTAACTGGGATTACATTTTTTGGTTATCCTAACATGCTTTGCAGTATAACAATTCCTTGCTGAAATTGCTATAGGAAGTAGTCTGTGTAACTCCACTATGAGGGTCCACATCTAAAGTATAGGTGCACAGAAGCTTTGGCCATCTTCTGGGCCATATTTCCCAGGTTCATTTGGTCACCTGAATCTGGCACTTAATTTTCTCTCTAATCAATGCATCATTAAGCAAAATGATGCCTAAACATTTAACTCATTAAAGATTATTATTCCTGATGCCAATCTGCTGTTATTTCTAAACGATTCTAACAAAGATTTAAATGGTGACAATGCCTAGACTAATATTTGGTAACTCCACTCAGATTTAGATTAGCTTTTCTTTGCCTGATTTCATTAGCATGCGTAATATATATATATATATATATATATATATATATATATATATATATTTGCATTCTGTAGTAGACATGGGCATCAGGCTAATCATCATATATTTGTGCTTGCTTTTCAGCTGCAAAGCCCAGGTTTACATAGCAGTCCACTCCCATGTGTCAAATGGCAACTATATACTTTCCAGAAATATGAACCAATATCCCTACCTGGCATGGTAGCTCCAGTTCATCAGTATTGTTTGCCACTGACTCCCACAAGAATATGTATGTGAATCAACTCTAATCCAACCACCTCCCCACCCTGCAAGTCAGCTAGATTGTTTCAACATAGTTTTTTTTTCTCTTATGAAAAAAAGATATAAAAATATTTTCCCTACTGATAGACATCATTGCATCTGAAAGAGACACTTAGAACTTCTTCATATATCTTAACATCAGCCAAAATATACCAAACCCTTAGAGGACCAAACTGAGAGAAGAGTATCTGGGACATGTTTGATCAAGTCTCTGCAATTTTGTTATGTGCAGTGAAAAATTTCCTCATTGATGTGGAAGTTTAACAGAGGGTTCCCTGCCATTTGCCCCTGCCATTTCCAGTGCAAAATGATCTCTATTATATAAGATGAAAAAGATATTAAAGTCGAATAAACCTTCCTTCACTAAACTGTTGCACCTACCAAGATTCTAGAACTGTAAGTTATCTCAATAAACTGTAACTTTACTTTTAGACTACTAAGGGATTATAGGATTTAAACGATAGTACCTTGCATTTTTCTTTTTGTCAATATGGTTGAAAATTTTTCACCTACATAGGAGAACATCCCAAGCTTTATAATTTCCCCATCTACAGAAATGAATTTAGAAAGCTAGAAATGTAACTTAAAAATTATGAAAATAGGAATATTTCTTAACATTTGAGATGATTGGTGTTTTTTCATATAGCAAAGTAGAATGCAAGTAGCTTTAACATGAGTGAAGAGAATTTCTTCTTTTAGAAGACTCAGGTATTATATTAATTTTGATTTAACTTGTGTAAGAATCCTACTTGGAAAAACTGGTCATTCTTTATAGAAGACCTGGAGTAGGCTCCAATTAAAACTTCATTTTCATCTCATTTTTAGAGCTGCTTTTTAAAACATTTCTTTTTTTCCAAAATGAAGTATCATCCCCAAGAACAATATGCATGGCATATAAAGCAGTGCACTTGGCAGAAACAGGAGTGAGGGCTCCATGTCCCCCCAGTGAGATCCCCATCAAACTCTGATGTCCATGGTGAAGCCTTCTCACTGCACTCAGACCATTTAAAAAGCATGGAGCCACGTGATCCCAAACTTCCTCCTCAAGCTTTCTAGCTGTAAAGTTCCAGAAAAGCAGGGGAAACTAATTCTTAAAATATCAGAAAGTGTGGTACATACTGAATTAGTTTCATATACATATGAGTTATTCAATGGAGATAATTTCTCACATTATTTAATTTTAGAAGAACAATGAAACACTTGGTTTTGATAATTATTAGCTTGTTGAATTACTGTATCTTGAACAGTGTTTTTTTTTTCCATCTTTCTAATATCCCTCATTAGCCTATTCATGAGAGCAATTTCTGGTGGATAATTTAATATATTGTTTTCTGGTCTAATTGTGTGCTTAGATTCATACCTGAGCAGATTAAATAAAATTGTGGAACTAATTTTGAATTCTGATTATCTAGCATTTACTATAAGTGGTAGTTGTTTTTTAATCCATTAGGATATCAAAGTCAATGAATCATTTGGATTTTATAATTGGGTTTTTCCCATTCCGCCACTTAGAAACAAAATAGAATATAAAATAAGTCCAATGCTTTGCTTTTTCTTCACCTCTTCATGTAACAAAAATGGTTTTGTTGAGCTTAATTATTCCCTTCAAAATCTCATAAGTTCTTTTCATTTGTTAATGATCTCTTAAATTAATATTAAGTGTTATTAGTTACAATATATAGTAATAATATAATTTTATACTGATGGGACTTAATCTTGATAGATTAAATTTAACATTTTTTCTCCTTTCTCACATGAACCAGTTATAATATGACATTTAGAAGGAATTATTCAAATCACTATTCTTTGTTAAATGTTGAATAATAGTAAATAATTTAAAATACTAAATTATCATCAGTTTTTTCTAGGTCATGTAGTCCCAGATGATCTGATCTTATTGAATTCATTGCTGCATTTTTAAAATTACATATGACCAACATATACTCATTCATAATCAGGAAGAAGAGACAGTTTAATCAGCACATTTAATTTTATATAAGCCACTTGATTATAATTATGTAAAAATGATATGCACAGCGAGAGGAAATGAAGAGAAAATGAAAAGGAGTTAACAGTTGTTTAAGAATGATCAGGGTAAATTTTTCCTGTTTGTCTTCATATTTGCAATTTTAATGAAGAATTAAACAGTGATGAGTAAAAAAGTTTCAGTGTAAATCTACTCAAAAACTGGTTAACTTATTTGTTTGAAATATATGTGTATTTTTTCAAAGACTGAGCTGAGGAATATAGCTTTTTGGAAATAATAAGCATTTTATAATAATACACTTTAGTTATTAACAGAAAACTTTTTAATCTATGAATAATCTGTCCTCTACTCTGTACCTTATCCTCCTTAGATTCTAAACTTTGATTCTACATGAGGCTGCACTTCTAAAATGGATTTGATGTTGTGACCAGGAAGTTTTTTAAATTTTCATTTATTTATTTTTTATATATTTCTTTTTTTTCCTGTATTTTAGGGAATGGTCTACAGGGTGATCAGGGTCTCACTACTAGATCAGACTCCTAGTGATTCTCCTCTTTGTATCCTCCAAGTGCTGGAATTACAGGAGCATGCCCCCACACCCAGTCTCAATTGCCATCTCAGCCCACCTCAGGGTCAGGGCCAGCACAGCAGGCCTGGGGATTGAACCCCTGACCTTTGTGCCTGCTTGCAGGCACTTTAATCCACTGAGATATTTGACCGGCCCTCTATATTTTATTTTTAAAGTGAATTAAAGACAGTAAAAAACAATTGAAATAATCTAGAAATTCAAAATAAACAAAATAATAGGAATTCAACAATATTATATAACATAATGCTGTCTTCATATTATCAGATATATGTATGCAAAATTGGTTTAAAAAAAGTTAGAGGAATTAAAATGGGAGAAAAATATGTAAGCATTAACTGCTCTTTTCAATGTGACCATGTTTTACCAGTGTTGGAAATTCATGTTTCCCTAACAGATAATCTAGTTTGTGTTCTCATTTTGCTTTTTCAAAACAATCTTGCCTTTATTGGAAAGTATGTTCTGCACTTCTTTTTACCTTCTTGGAAACCAACTCATTTTATCTGACCAACATGGCCTCTCCAGGGTTCAATACTATAAAAACAGAATAAATGTGATATTTTAATTGGCTTCTCTGGTTAAAATTCATATTGTGCTGTAAGCATTACAAGTGATTCATAGAAAACATAGAGATCTGCTATAGGTAAGAGAATAATCCACTCATTCTATTTGGCAAGTGATGCCATCTAACTTCTATAAAATAACAAGCAGATGTAGCTATAACAATTATTAGGAATAATAGAATAATCTCTTGAGAGAGAGATTATACCATGAAAAACAGGACAAAATTAAATCTAAGTTTTAACTACAATTCATTTCAGATGCCTGCTGTAAGAAGTCATTCTTCATATTTTCTTTATAATCTGCATTTCTTACTTGCAGAGACAAAGCAAGTATTCCTTTCCAGGGAAGATGAAGTGGGCATTGCTTGCAAGCGTGAACACATGGCCGGGTCTATGTTTCATGACCATGAAACTTTTAAATCCAACGACCTCTTCTGGAGACTCAGCCATTGCCTGACAAGAGTGGTCAGTCCTGGGCCTTTTTCCCACTCAGTTCAGCTTCTCTCATCACAGACGGAGAGATGCTGATGCCAAATAAAGACAAGACTTTGAGATTGGCTTGAATTTCAAAACAGAATGTGCATTATTTTATTTTCTTTCTTTCTTTCTTTCTTTCTTTCTTTCTTTCTTTCTTTCTTTCTTTCTT
>NW_004524601.1:15693463-15695269 GCF_000260255.1 Octodon degus
ATGCTTGGATTACTGGCATACACCACCATGCCTGGCTTTGGTGGCTGGCAGGCGTGCCCGGGGATCCCGTGCTGGCACTTTCAGTATGGAGGATTGAACCCAGGTCCTTGCTCTTGCTAGGCAGTCGCTTAGACCGCCAAGCTATCTCCCTGTCCCAGAATGCAAATTATTTGAATATGAGTATGCCCAAAATACTGTAAATAAATGTTCAGTGTGTACCTGAAATTCAAATTACTCTTTGTGAGTTGCATTTTTCTTTGCTAATCTGAGAATTTTATTCCTAAAAGAAGTTCTAAACTATATGTATGTTCTTGTATTCTTCTTTCATGAACTGCTTTTGTGAAACTCAAACTTAGGAATGTCAATTATATATGGTTAGAATATTAAAAATTTATTTCAAAAATATATTTACAAAGAACTGGGTGTGATGGCTCATGCCTGTAATCCCAGAACTCAAGAGGTTGAGACAGGAGGATCACCACAAGTTTGAGACCATTGTGGGGGCTACAAAAGTGAGCACAAGGCTGTTCCAAACTGCATAGTGAAACCCTGTCTAAAAAATAACAACAAACTATATTCACAAATGATAACAAATATTTGAATATTAAAGAACAACTGCATTGTTTAAGAACAAAATTTGGAATGGTAAAAACCAAAATGCTTGAGTATTTACCAATAGACAAGGTACTAACACTTGTGAAATAACTTATTTCTGGTTGTTTCAATTTTGCACTGATATTTCTATATCACCTGCAGATTATAATATAATTTACCTTGATATTTCAAGTAAGGATAATTGAACCATTGATTTTGTACTTGTCATTTTTAAGCACAACTCAACCATCTTTCTTTCTTTCTTTTTTTTTTTTTTTTTTTGTTGGAACCGGGGATTGAACTCAGGCCCTTGCGCTTGCCAGGGAAGCACTTATTCCACTGAGCCATCTCCCCAGCCCTCAACCATCTTTCAATTTCATTATTTTGTTTTATTATTTTTATAGTGATATTTATTGATTACAGGTAATGTGTATAGGTAGAAAAGGGAGAAGTCCACACAGATTAAAAAGTAATTCATCAACAGAAAACAATAGCTTCAGACAAATTTTAACAAGGACAGAAAGTAAAAAAAAAAGAAAAAGAAGTATATAGACACAGATGGTAATTACTGTTTCAAAGTAGATTTAAATTTAACTACGTATCATAATTAAGTTGTAAAGTAATGTCACTGGGAGTAAATATTAAGGAATTTACATTGACTTTTTTCTGGAAAATATATAAGTAGAAGTCAATTATAGCATACACTGCATGCATATGAATGCTTAGTGTGTAACTGGTTCACAGACAATAACAAAGCTACAACACAAAAATAATAGGTTTAGCTATAAAATTGTAAATATAAATACAACAAAAATAGAAATGACTTTGGACTGAGAAGCAAGTGAGACCCAACTCTCATCATATTCCCATTGAATAGGCTTGGACAGCCACTATGCACACTTGTGTATTTATAAAATGATACATTTAATATAAGCCTCTATCAAAGACTTTTCAACTCATAAATTGAATTATCATATTAAACCTTATGTGAGACTACATTATTCTAATAAATATTCAATTCTAGATTTTCCTTAAGCAATAAAAGCAAGGAAATAATATGTAAAATGTCCTACAGTTTACTAACTGCATTTGAAAGATTAAGAAAGACAATAACCCAACCTAACTCCACAGTGAATTATTATACCACCTCCTCCTTTAAACTTTTATGATCATATTTATTCTGAGACTTCTGGTATCATAGCTGAAGATAAT
>NW_004524601.1:15695369-15708152 GCF_000260255.1 Octodon degus
TTTTATAATGAGTCATAACCCCAACATTAAGTTACTCATTCTACATAAGTTATAAGTTGTGTACCTTTTCATTATTTATCTGAGGAAATACTCGTCGTCCATCTCTATACCAACAATTACCTAGAGAGTTTTGGTATGGGGTACTTGATCACTAAGTACTGTAAAATAGCACTCATTATTAGAATATTATTGGTTAATTATTAACGTGAACTTAATTTGTTAAAATAGAGGAGATTGCTAAACGTATCCTTCAATTAATAATTAAGTGCACATATGGGAAAATCCATAAAATTGATTTTTGGTTGCAGCATCTTTCTGCTGTCTTTGAAGCTGTGTAACCTGAGCCTACAGCACAACTCTGAAAGGACACAGGATCCCAGCTATAAATCCTGGGGGCCCCCACAAAGCAGAGGCAAGTGTCAGACACTATATAGCTCCATCCTCACTGCCCAGGAGTAATGCTTATTATTTTTAATGCACTGCCATGAATTATTTCCACTGGATAATTTCTTGTCTTTGCTGCTCACGACGAAGGCCAAGCAGACAGTTTTGGGTGGCTGGCAGTAAATCTACATCTGTGAATCAACTCTCCAGGGGCCTTATGAAAGACTGTAATGAATTCTACACATGGTGCTGGTCCTCGGGGCAGACGGGGAAGCACCCTAACAGAGAAGAGTCAGGTTTTTGTAATAAAAATTAAGTGCTAAATCAGTGTGTGAATCATAGCTGCTATTAACTGCTTTGTCTAGGCTTAAGCAGACACAAAAATGCAGGCACGCATGCACACATACACACATGCACACATGCACACATGCACACATGCACACATGCACAGGTGCACAGGTGCACACATACTCCGGTTAATGTTTATAGAGACATACTGTCGAGCAGCTGTCACTTGTCTGCTTTTGTCTCCTAAAACTCGAGCCTCTGCCCAGTTTTTCTAGACAGACATAATCAATGCAACATCAACTTTTTAGTCATTTATAATTCAATTATTTTCTGAGAGAAAATAAGATGTAATGCTAATTTTAGAAACTATTCTTCACTTATAAATCCGTGCATCCACAGGTTACATAATGAAGAAGTGTATGTGTACATATAATATATACGTGTATATAAGTGCCATATTTACACACATAATTATGTATATATGATACTACTTTCCTTTCAGGAACTATGTGTCATTTTTGCTGACTGTTCTATTGTAGTTTTTCTATGTCTTATTTCTCAGAATATAAGGATTGTTACTTTCCCACAGTTGTGGAAAGTAATATAGAAAATATATCTACCTGAAATATAAATACTGTACATAAAAAGTAATTCATGATAGAAATGCATAAACTGTGAGGAATGGGGAGATAGCTCAGAGGAATAAGTGCTTGCCTGACAAATGCAAGGTCCTGAGTTCAATCCGTGATACCACCAAAAGAAAAATGCATAAACTGTTCCTTATTTTCCCTTGACAATGCCTATAGTAAGTGAAAGTCATAAATATTATTCCCATCCGTATGTGTGGTAAAGGAATTGAAATCCAGAACCTCACATGCTTAGACAAGCATGCAGGAACCATGGTTCAATCTCCGGTACCATATGCCATGTCAGCCCTGCCCCCAAGGGTGTTCTGAGCTGGCTACAAATAATATAGATGATAGATAGATAGATAGATAGATAGATAGATAGATAGATAGATAGATAGATATTTCAAATATGAACATTGTATATATTGTGTATGATTTTATAGGACATGACAAATAATTCAGAAAAGGACTCTAAATCCTGCAGATCACAAATTGAATTCCAGAACTAGTATTTTCTAAATTATTAACTCACGTGTACTTCTAATAAAAGAAACAGAGATAGATTTTGTAGGGTTTTTTGTTCAACAAAAGTTGTACAGTCAGAATGAACTTCATCTTCTCCTGTCCTGTGTCATGTGTACGTGTGTGCATGAGTATGTGTGTGCATGTGTGTGTTCTAAATATTCACTTGTGAAAATTACACTATCCTCTTATTTAAAACCAGGCCATACTCTGTTCCGACACAGAGAGGCTTTTGAAGAATTGCTGTACTGTGAGGTCAGTCTCACTGACTATTTCTTACTTTAACAAACCCTTCTTAGGAAATATATTTTATTTTGAATATTTCATTGTACTTATGAGACATATCTCACTTAAATAAATTACAATGGGGATTTCTTATATGAAAACTAAGTGCAATTTTTTCACATATTAATTTTTCAAAACAAGATTGGGTAAGATCTATATGAGGCACCTATTTAATGATAAATTTTAACATGTAGGGGTGATAGAAATAAGCAAAGAGGATACAGGAATGACAATTTTCTCAGCTGCCCAAAGCAAAATTGGATGCATTTCCAGAGACAAGTCCCTTCTATTTCAGCAGATGACTGGGCTCAGGGATAACATTAAGCACTAATGTGCCTCATTGAAGATTAAGTGACAGAGCCACTTTAAATTCAAAAAAGTGATATTCAGTAAATATTTGTTAATTTAATAAGTGACTTACTAAAGAAATGTCAAAAGCCCTTTGTGTGACATGATATGAATGGTATATATTTTTATGACAACTCACTATGTCAGAGAGCATTCTTATCTTCAAAATTTCTAATCTACATTCAAATATTAACCAAATGAAGGAGTTGTAAGTTTTGCATCTTAACAATTTAGTGGTCAGTTGGTTGTATTTATAAAACAATAATTTATTAAGTGAAACCTATCTCACCGTAGAGAGCGTATAGCTGGGTAGAATAAGATGCATGCAGGAATTTATGGAGGAGTAGAAATTAATAGCAATGATGTTACATTTTCAAAATATTTTAATGGTTTCACAAACCACACAGCACCCTCATAGCCAAATTCAGGATCTCAAAACACAATTGCTATATAGGAATCCTGCAAATATTTGTCTCTTACATGGTTATGTCAGGTTTAATTTCATATGGAAGAGATTCTACAGCACTAAAACATACTTAAGTTGATTTTGCATTACCATGAGTTTGACAAATAATTTTTTGAAAGTTTCCACACTGATATTGCAAATAAAACTTTATACTTTTTGCATTTGTGATTAATGATGTCAGTATATTTCTTGATTTTTAATTATTTTAAAACTTGTTTTCCAAAAGGTTGATTACTCGGAACTTTAGAAGATATTTCTGTAAAATCAGAGGTATTCTATTCTCATATAATTCCAAAAATAAAGGAAAATCATGTCATCCAAGGGCTACCTGATTATTGTATTCCTGAATTACATGCTGTTTTAATAAGAGCTGTCACCTGTGCCTCAGAGGAAACCTTCAAGTCATATGGAACATGCCAGCATATTCAGAAACGAATAAAATTTTAAAGAATGGGTTCCAAATAGTGTTTTTATTCATAGTAGTAAAGTTGAAAGGATAGAACTGTAGCTCTTAGCAAAGTTAATGAGGAGCTAAATATCCTGCATCTGTAAAGTTGCTTTTTATTATGTCACATTTTCAAACACTACGTAGCAAAGATTAAATCACTAGATAATTTTTTAAGTTAGGGTATCTTCATAAAATACATTACTGTTTACTAATTGCTTATAAATATATGTTATCAATTTAAGAAGCTTTATGTTAATAATATACTTACTTAAATAGATTAATTGTACAAAAGAGAAACAATTCATTTCCATTCTACATTATTAATTGTTAGAAATAAGTCTAAAGGGGTCGGCAAAACAGCTCCGGGGACTAAAGTGCCTGCTTAGGCAAGCTTAGGCAGGTGCAGGGGAATGTGGTTCAATCCCTGGCACCACATGCCACACCAGCCCTGCCCTTCGGATGGGCCAAGCCAAGTAAAAAAAAAAAGTCTAAAATATGAGCCATTGTTTTCAGATGCAGGTTCATTTATCTTATGTTGTGAAAAAACATTAGATCATTATCAGCAAGAATCTAGAGTACAATTGTATGAGAAACCTTGGATTGAGAGCAGTCTTCAGTATATGAAAGCTCTGTATTGACATACAACTATCCCCAGTAGATGGAACAGGTATAAACAATTCTGGTTTGGAGAAGAATTAGTAAAATGAAGCATTGAAATCTTGAAAGCATGATACCAGATATAACGGGTGCCATATTCCTTACAATTCTCCAAGGTCAAAGGCTTTTAATAAAGGTTATTCCATTTTTATAGTATATGTAATGCATAATAGATCCATATATTTGTAGTTTGATAAATTTCTGATTAGACACAAAGAATCTAGATCTCCTATCCTGTAAGCCAGATATATTTCAAAATTATCCAGTAGACCCTGTGGTCCATTAATCATTTCTCTCTTTTGACAACAGTCATATATTCACCACAGATCAAATTGGGATTTTTGAAAATATATTTGAGTACCATTAAATATGTTTTATTTCAATATCTTTTTAGCAAAAATACATAATAGTTCTATTTTCTCATTCATGATGATTTATCCAAGTACGAAAATAACTTCATACCCTCACATAAGCAAATATTAGACGATCTTTAAAGCTGTCTATGTTGTGGGAAATCTAAAGATTAAATGATAGAAAAATCATCAAAATACTACATTAGGTAAGGATCACAGAGTAACATTTTCAGGTTAATGGTTTCTACTGCTTTAAAGCCTTAGCTGAAGAAAAGAAAGGAACTTAGTAACTTCAAATCATCTTAATAGAAGATTTAAATTTACTCTTAAAATGCATTGAACACTGCATGCCAGGCATCAAAACCTTGGAGAGATTATGACTCCTCTGTTACGTAAATTTTGTCCTCAAATGTGGCCCAACTTCCACAGCACAAAAGAATAAGGGGAAATACATGAATCCTTCAATGATTATACTGGAAAAAACATATATATATATATATATATATATATATATATATATATATATAGTGTCAATGTATGCTGTACCCTAGTAGTGCTTATTTATTACTTATTCATAAAAGTATACTTGTCACACCTGCACACTTTATCATGATAAGGTATGCAACATAAAACTCATTATTCAAATGATTTTAAATGTACAGTCAATAACGCTAATTCAGTTCCAATGTTCTACCATCATTACTATTTCCAAAATCTATGTCTTTCACCAAATAGTAACTCAATTAACTACTAAATCAGTAATTTTCTAGATCTCCCCCCTTCTCTCCCTTAATAAGTTCTAAGCTGATGAATTTTACAATGGGAATGAGTTTTACTCCTTGTGTTACATCAGTCAAATAAGGAAGAAAAAATATTTATGCCATATTTCACCAGCGATCACAACATATATGTGTCTTTTGGAAGTCACCGGTCTTATTTATTGTATAAACTATTAGTAATGATCACAAAGGCTGAAAAGCTTATTTTAAACATTGGTGCTGGCCTTTGAAAACACCCAATAATATATGCACTAACTTTCTTCTGCATGTAAATGCATGACACTCCCTCAAATAGTTGCAAATGTTGCAAATATGCAATAGACTGTGGGATTTATCTTCAACTAGTAAAGGTTCCCAGTAAAGTCAAAAAGCACTTTGTTAACTTTGTAATAACACAAATTTGGTTTTAAAATTTGGACTTGCTCATTGAGTATTGCCAAAGGTACTCTATTCCTTCGTATAAGCTCAACTTTTCACCCACACAAATTTAGATTCTCTAGCTGCTAGCAAATGGAATTTTTTTATGTGAAAGTATTCACCTAGAAATTCAAGCTCTTTGTGTTTAAATGTTGGTGTCTGTGCTCATTTTCTTCTACTGCACAGGTCTACACAGGGTCTGAGGTTTCGAGTTCACAAGTTGTTCCTTAAGCCTCAGTCCAGGATTGATGTAGAATCACAGCTTCAGAGGAACCCATTTCCTTATCAAAAGGAATCTCTTAGGAGCCATCTGCCTGTTTATCATTACTGCTGGCCAGACTTCTGCTTTAAAGGAATAGCTAACTCGAATAGGAAGATGAAATCAAGCTAATAGACATTTCTGGCAGTCAATGAAATGTTACCAAGAAAAACATGCTCACACATGCCACGCAGGAAACTTCTGAGCACAGGATGTTGTGTAGAGCTGAGGACAATGCAGCCCAATTAGGTGTTACCAGACATCAAATGGAACATCTGACAAGTGTGCTGATAACAATAAAAGTGACATGAATTAAATTATGCTATAGTAGGATACTATCATATTTTGTCAAATTATTAAGTATAATTATTAAAATATCTGTTTATTGTTCTATACATTTGAATATGATCTAACATTCTTCAACCTAGAATTCCCCACAATTGCATTTTGTTCTGTTCATCCTCTTATGGTGGTACATATTTTTCACTTGTCAACTACACTACTGGAAAATCATAGCTACTGAAGCTGGGATGAGGGAGATGGAGAGCAATCTTTTGAAAAACCAGTTTTGGGGACAAAGACACAAAGAAGATAGAGCCATTTGAGTAAGTTAAAAATGACTATGTTTGGGATGATCATTCTTTTGAGTTTCATCAGTAAGTATACATTGAGGGGTTGGGGAGATAGCTCAGTAGAATAAGTGCTTGCCTGGCAAGTACAAGGTCCTGAGTTCAATCCCAAGTACTGTGAAAAGAAAAAAAAGAAAGTCTAACCCTGAAAATCCCTTCCAAACACTGTCTTCACCTGATTGGGGCTGGGGAGATGGCTCCGTGGAATAAGTGCTTCCTAGCAAGTGCAAGGGCCTGCATTCAATCCCCAGTTCCGAAAAAAAAAAAGAGTAAGTATACATTGAGCTGTGGGAAAATTTCTGAAATTTCAAATGCATTTGTTAATACATAACTTTAGCTTAAAGTGCTATGGGGTATTGGCAGTCTGCTCTGCATATTTGAAATTTAGGGAAAATAATTTTTAATATTCCAAATGCAGCTAAATTATTTTCAGTTCTAATCATAAAATGAAATGATGTGAACAAATACATAGTCTTGTTAATTTTGTGGAACTGTACAAATACAAGAACAGAAGAAAAGCAAAAAGTTCATGTAAAAATATGCTTGTAGAGAAGTTCCCTACAAAATGTTTAGACTCTGACTTTCCAGTAGAGTGACAGACTTGAGCAATCCAACTTCTTCTTTTCTTCCTCTACTGCACTACCCTGGAATCATTCAAATGTATTCTTTTAATGAAGGCTGATACAGCACCACGAAGACTCAAGATATTACCTGGTTTTCGAATGACTTCTATGTAAATGAACTAATTCTCACACAAAACAAACAGCAACAACATAAGGAATCTCATCCAGCTAGTTGTATGTATGTCAGTGCTGGTTGTGTAACCAGCATTTCTCTGAATTAACATCTATATAGAGTGCAATGTTTACTAAATAATATGGAATTCATGTGTCAATACTCAACCCTAATAACAGCAACT
The DNA here is from genome assembly GCF_000260255.1 of Octodon degus. Classification (NCBI taxonomy): domain Eukaryota; kingdom Metazoa; phylum Chordata; class Mammalia; order Rodentia; family Octodontidae; genus Octodon; species Octodon degus. The sequence continues at coordinate 15,702,753 of NW_004524601.1, forward strand.
GCTTAAACTTTAAACCGATAAAAGTTATGTGGAGGCGAGTAGTTAATCTTTAATATTGGTCAGAACTGGCATTCAGGAAACAAACCCTCATATTTCAGCTGATAGTGTGGCCAGTGGCAAAGAACTGGCATGGTAAAGATCCTGGTTCAGTCTCTATACCACAAAAAAAAAATAACAAACAAAAAAGCCTTATAAATCTCTAACTACTTTTTATTTTTTATTATTATGTTCTCTTTATCTGCAAAATATTTACTTCTTCACCTGTGGTGCCCAGGCAACTGATGTCCATGCACCCCTCCTTGAGAGAGAAACACTGGATAAAAAATAGTGCTTGTTCCATGCCAGTCTCTCCTTGCAAAGGAGAAATCAATGTGGAGTCCTACCATTCTTTGGGCTTTCAACTATTTCTTTCTAACATAAGAATGACATTTCAACATTTTTGTGTGTAGATCGTGCTTATTTCCGAACTCTCTTCCTGGCAGTGCAGTATATGAAGGTTCTCAATTTCCTATAGATCTGCACTAGGAGAGTTTTTTCTTTTCCTCTTGTGTTTTACACGTGCAGCATAACAACACTTCAGTGACAACATTCAGCACAACCAGTGAAAGTTCTACAAGATTATAATTTAGCTAAAAGTATCCTATTGTAATGAAGACAACATCACACCCTGGTGCAATGCACGATTCGTGTTTGTTGTGCAGTATGAATCTGTAGTCCAAATGTGACTATCAGCATCATCATCATGCAAGGCACACTTACTAACTACAAGAAAACCACTATGATGATTCTATCACTTGAATCAACAGTCTCGGAAATCCTTTTGACTGAGTTTCTTGACAAGTGAGAAAAAGCGAATGCTGCACAGTGTTAACCAGGTTGATTCTGCATGTCTATTATTTGTAGTCCAAATCATCAGAAAAGATATATCGGGTGACAAGAGAAAAAAATTAGATTTGATGTGCTTTTATTTTTTTCTTTTTCTATTCTACTGACATAGCTCTAGTTTCAAAAAAGCCACTCATTTTGTCATCTTAAATTTCTGCATTCAGTAAGAACATATGTATTCATGCAAAGCTGAATTTAAATGACCTAAAGTGCAACACTGTTCAACTGCAAATATTATAGTTGCAATGCATCCACATAGCACTTTCAGAACAATGGAGGAGAAGGGTGAAAAAATCTGCATGTCAATGAATTAATTGTGAAACCATAGACAGTGACAGCAAAGTGTTTTTTATGTAAGAGGTGCTGAACAGAAAAGATTATCTCTCCACTTTACAACAGTAAAGGTCTTCTCTGAAACAGTATCAAAGGAGATCCAGGCAAGCTACAAAATACTGCTCATCTCCAGGAAGACTTTGCTGGAGGTTTCCTGGCAACATTTGATGATATGACAATACAGCTGGTATTTGTTTATCTCTCTTATATGTAATCTTTCATTGGCGGTTATAAAAAGGTAAAAACTACTTTTCAAAGAAAGCATCTTGTTTATGTGTCATATGTAATGAATATCTATTGTATACATTTTTTTTATTTTAGGGAAGGGTCTACAGGGTGTTCAGGGTCTCACTACTAGATCAGACTTGCAGTGATCCGTCTCTTTACAGCCTCCCATGTGCTGGGATTACAGGCATGTGCCACCACACCCAGTCTCAATTGCTGTCTCATCCTGCCCTAGGGGCAGGACTGGCACAGCAGGCCCAGGATTGAACCCTTGGTACCTGTGCCTACTTGTAGGCACTTTAATCTGCTAATCTATTTGGCCCACCCTCCTTCAACATTTTATTCCTTCTGTTCTTTGTTTTGCCTTTACCTTCCCTTTTATTTTATTTTTCCTTTATTCTTTTGCTTATTGTTTCTTCATTTTGTTCTTTTTTTCTCGTGATGAAATTTGCAAGCATCTAGAATACCCGTTTTCAAATAGATAGATAGATAGATAGATAGATAGATAGATAGATAGATAGATAGATAGACAGATAGATCAGGGATTGAACTCAGTACACTGTGCTTGCCAGGCAGATGCTTCTTCTACTGAGATATTTCCCAAGCCCCTTTCAACATTATTACAGAATTCATTCTTATTCTTATGAAATCATTATATGTAACTGAAGTTCATAAAATAAATGTGTGTGCTTTAATGCCCTAAGTCCCAAGGTCTTAATCTTCCTCCAGACACTAGATAAGCACTAATACATTCTATGACATCACATAAGCTGTACAAGTAAAGTGCGATCAGTATATTAGGGCATAGGAACCCAGAGTACAGGTTTATAAAGTTAATGCATGCCCACTCCTGCAGGAGAAGTGTGGTGGCATTGTGCCATTTTACAACACAGAGGTAGCCTAAAGCTTGCTGACTGGTGAACCATCTCTTGGCAGGACCTCCTCATTGTCTTATGCCAGATTCTGGATCCATGGTCCAACTCATCTGCAACTCCTAATATACTCATGTTTTCCTCTATTCTGAATGCATTATGGTCATAGAGGGTGGAATGCCCTATACAAAGCTCAATGACGTTACAAGTGCACCTGCGCTTCTCACAACATTTCACTGATGTACCACAAGCTATTTGGTCTTTAAGACATTAGTTTAATTTTCATCCCTATAAATACCTTCTTGGATAATTATAAGAGCTTCTTCCCACTTGTTACAGAGGCAGCAAATTGCCTGATGCATTTGGGTTGATTTAGAAGCATAGGAGTTCAGAGAAAAGTAAATGGAAAACTTTCAGGCAAAGTAGGAGAGATGTCAAAAGGAGTGGAAGACACAAACACAAACACACACACATACACAAACACACACACACATACACACAAACAAACACACACATACACCTGTGGGACTAAAGTGAATCTCCAACTGATAATCTAAATTGCAACAGGAATAACTAGAAGTTAATGAATGATAATCAATAAATAGTAGACCATGTCTTTGTTTTAGAAGACAAAGGTGTGCAGAGTAGAGTGTATTAAAATAAAGATTTCTCAAAAAGGTAAAGAAATGCATAGTTGCCATACAAATAAGTAAATGTTACCAAAAATGTAAGTGTTACCAAAAAGTACAAGTTAAGGAGTGGATATGTTAAATAAAAATACATAGTCATTTGATAAACTCACTAGGAACTATAATATCTAAGATTTCCATAGACCAGCAGAGAATGGAGAAGTGAAATGTAGGCTATTACCCACAGTGCAACATATGGAAGTTCGTGCACTGTGCAATGAGGTTGAAAGGCTTTCACACACATCTTAATGCAGAAGAAGTAATAAAGGAAAGAATAGAGAAGCCTTTTCACAGAAGAAAAAAATGACTGTTTTTCAGAAATACAGCTAGAACTTTGGCTGAATGTGCATGGCATGTATTAGAAAAAGCAAATTAAACCAACCACCAAATGTCTTGAGCTGATAACACATAATATTCAGAAAAGAGAAAAGTTAGAGCCATCAGATAGACAAGGCACAGTAGTTACACTGACAATAGTCTTTTTCTGAAATCTAAACATTGCCAGAAAATTATGCAGTAAAATTTTCAAAATTCTGTGTGAACTTAAATGGTAAGCTGAGATTTTAATCTTAGTAAACTATCATTCAAAAATACTGAAAAACAAGTGAATTGTCACATGAACAAAGAGAAAGATAGATTGAAAGAGGCAGACCAAACATCCCTGAAAAAGTTATCAAGAAAATATAATTTTACAAAAGGATAGGAGAAGGCAAGAAAATAATTGTGGATCTGCAAAAATATATATATATATATATATATATATATATATATATATATATATATATATATATATATATATCAGGGATTAAACTCAAGACCTTGCATTTGCCAGGCAAATGCTTATGTTACTGAGCTATCTTCCCAGCCCTTGTGTTTTATTAGTACATGAATACATGATAATTGCACTTATCCTGCAGAATGGGCATATATACATATCAGGCTGGGTCATTCTTATCCCTTTTCTCCTCCAATCTTTCTTCTCCTTTGTCAATTAACTCAAATTTAAATAACTAAAAAAATTCAATGTAATACCAAATGATTTTTTCTAAAAATCTTGAAAATTAATTCGGAAAAAAATATACTGAGTCTGTATGTGTGTCCACGTGTGCATGCATTCAAAACAGAGGATTTTCTTGTTCACTTATTAGTAGTTTCCCAATTACCTATATAAATTTTTAAAAGAACTTTTGTGTTGTAGAGTGTGATACAAAACCAATCAAGTCCTTTAGAGTCCACAATCAAGAATGAAAAGACTCATCAACAACAAATAATTATGTAATCAATGAGAAGAACTTCTCTTGAATGAAGTCTTTTGTATAACTCCTAATCAATAAAAGATCTAATTTCTCATGAAAGAGAATATCCAACAAAAAGTACAGGTGAGGAAATATAAACGTAGTTATTTCCCTCTTAGTTACTCTCCTGATTATTATTGCATAAATTTTCATAATTAGTCTAACTTTTTAAAACTTATTCCTTTTTTTATTCAGTAAACAGGAGGAAATATAGCATAATTGCTACAGTTATTTTCAGCAAACAAAAAAACAGCAAGGTGAGCCTATTTCAAAGATCAGGTTAGGCCTGAGTATCTCTTTAACAGAACTGATAGCAGTTGTGGAATGATGTCCACTAGATGTTCTGCTGACCAAGAAAGAAAATTTCAGTAGTAAGTTTCAGACTCTGTGTTCCAGGCCAGTCAATACTGAGGGAATAGTATTTAACAATCCAAATGAAATAAATTTACAAATTTTATATTGGGATAATGTTTCCCTTTTGAATTTAGAGGTATGTGGTTTTCTTCATCCAGCTTTGTTTTTGCTTTGTCTTCTTTGTTGAAGCAGCATCTCCCTTGCAGTCCAGCCTGATCGGCAAATTGCTACAGTTGTCCTGCCTCAACTCCTAAGGGCTGGGGTGACAGGTGTGCAGGAACCTGCTGAGCTCTCTTTAGCTCTATTTATTTATTTATTTATTTATTTATAGGATACAGAGTCTCACTACACAGTTCAGACTCATAGTGAATCTCTTCTCTCAGCCTCCCCAGCACTGGGATTGCCGGCATGAAACAACACATCAGGTTTTGGGGGGGGCAGCAAGGGACATTAAGGCATTTGGTACCAGGGATCAAATTCGGGACCTTGCGTTTGCCAGGCAAGTGTGTAGACCACTGAACTCTCTCTCCCGCAACTCTTTAGCTCTTTTAATAACTTCTCTCAAGAACAGCATTTGACCTGTGGTTATCTACTATAATCTTGACCATTTAAGTGAAGTAGTACAACTTTCCAAACAGCTCCTCAAATAAATATGTTTGCAGTTTTGTGAGGACCTACAATCACAGCTCTTGGGGTTTTTAAGACCTTCTGAGTGGCCCCTGTTGCTTCCAGCAACTAAATTTCCTG
>NW_004524601.1:15709742-15710413 GCF_000260255.1 Octodon degus
AGAAGTAGATTCTGATACTGATACAGAAAGAATAATGAATAAATTCCCCATGGACAGGCACATTATGATAAGACCACTGTAAATGCAAAATTAATGTGTCAAGTTAATTGGCCTCCTTTGCCTCTGGCTAATTACCATAAATTAAATTTCATATTAATCTGCCTGACAGGATATAGACAATTTGAAAATTTAGAATTTCTGTGGATTATAAGAAAACATATTCATAAAAAGTACAATTAAAAGATTACCACACAACCATTTAACATAGTCTACAGTAGTATTATACCATGTGATTAAAATGGAGTGTAGCGACACATTTTTCATTTTAGTTATTATTTTCTACTTGTACCTTTCTATCCAATGAATGTGATTGTGAATATATAATACACATTTTGATGATATGGAATAAAAGAATCACATGGTGCTTGTACTTCTAACATACTTCTGAGACTATTTGAGTGTTTTGGAATGAAACTGTTTCCTGGCATTTGAAGAAATACTCAGTGATATCAGTCAAAGGGACTATTTATAGGAAACAATTAGTATATAATATTGAAAGCCATCATAAAATGAATATCTGCATTCAAGTGTATTTCTTCATGCATCAAAATTGCTGTGTACATGTTTGCTTATTGGGTAAAGAAAATATTTTAAAATAAATAAAATAATTT
>NW_004524601.1:15711653-15729816 GCF_000260255.1 Octodon degus
CTGAGATCTTGACTCTGACTTTAAGAGATCCTAAGAAGAAAATCTGATCTTCTTGTTCCTGACTTTTAAGTTACAGACCAAAGAAATTTTGTGTGATGTTGTAGGCTAAACATGCTAGAATCCTTATGCAGTAAGAGAACTCACAGTAATGCAAGTCAGTATCTCAAAGTGAAATTTACCTGGATAGGAGTGCTTTCCAAAGATAAAGTGCTTAGGTCAAGAAAGTAGATTAATTGGAATGGAGAGATAGCTTGGCAGCCTAATGTCAAGCACAAGGACCCGGGTTTGATCCCCAGTACCACATACCACGTCAGCCACCAAAACCAAGCAAGGTGGTACACTCCTGTAATCCCAGCACTGGGGAGACTGAGACAGGAGTATCACTGTGACTCTGAGCTGAATAGTGAGACCTTTTACCAATTAATTAATTAACTTATTAATTAAGTGATTTTTAAAAGAAAGTAAATTAATTTATATTGAAAGAACCTAGAGAAGAGTGTAGAAGTCTGATCCTCCTAAAGGATGGCTTCCTGTGCACTGTTGAATTCCCATGGGCAGCTTCAGCGTTACAAATCATTTTACATAAAAACAATTCTAAATCTCCATCACTGAATTCTAGTTCTTGTTGTTTATAACTACTATAAATCTTATTATCTTTTACCCCCTACCTTTCTTTAAATATTTTTTGGGTTATTATATTTAAGAACTCTGAAAATATTTGCTAGTACTACCTTAAATAATTTTTGATGGAAATTTTCGTGTGCATGGGCACATAGATCTGATGATTCTGAGTTTCATTCACATTTTTAAAAGCAATCATGTTCTGACCAAAGGGATCATGATGTAATCGATACAAGGCATACATAATTATAAGGCATGAAATGTAAAGACTATGCCTGCAAGAGTAACAGGAGAAAACAATCTGCTGCAGCAAAACAGCTGTGAGCATTACAATGCATCTCATGGTTGTTGGTGAACAGGAAGTCCATGCACATAATGGGTTCAAACTAATTTCCTCTGTATGACATACAGCTAAATAGGATAACCTAGGAAATTAATATTATAGCAGCAAAACAATAAAAATGGAAGTATTTGAATGATTATCTTGACAAGAATCGATTAAGGTATGATAATATTCGATGATAGCAATGGTGAGCAAAGAATTGGGAATATGTTCGCTAATCTTGCAAATAACTTAGGATCAGAATAATTAAAAAGAAATATTCAGCCTTCATATTTAATATCATGTTTATAAATGGAAATCCAGTTTCTATTTTTACCCATTTACTTAAGCTATATCAAAAGTGGACCACTTTCACTGATACAGATACAATAATGTCACGTTTAACTCTACATTTTTCACATCTAATTTTTTTTTTACTTTTTTCCTTTTATTTTTTATTTCCTTTTTTTACTGTTTTGTTACTTTTCACATCTAAATAAGTACTTTGAGGGCCGGCCAAATAGCTCAGTGGATTAAAGCTCCTGCAAGCAGGTGCAGCAGCCAGGGGTTCGATCCCCAGGCCTGCTGTGCCAGCCCTGCCCCCTGGGCTCACTGAGATGGCGATTGAGAGTGGGTATGGTGGCACACACCTGTAATCCCAGCTCTTGGGAGGCTGTAAACAGGGGAATCACTACAAGTCCAGTAGTAGTGAGACCCTGAACAAACTCCCTGAACAAACTGTAGACCCTTCCCTAAAAATACAGGAATAAACAAATAAATAAACAAATACTTTCACAATCTAAGTAAACAATGGAAATAAAACATCCACAACTATTCTCTATGTGCAGATATTTATATATTTTTCTATTCAAAAGGAACAAAATTCACTAAACTATAACTTGGTGATTTCTATTACTATTTCTAATTTTTCTGCAAAAGAATTTTTTTGCCAGTGTCTCATATATTCTTTCTAGCTTCATAATGACTCTGTTTGTTAAAGATTTTTAAATTAAGGGGCCGGGGAGATGACACAGTGGAATAAGTACTTCCCTGGCAAGTGCAAGGACGTGAGTTCAAGCCCTGGTTCAGAAAAAAAAAAAAAAAAAGATTTTTAAATTAAGGTACATGCTACAAAGAATACTGAGAATAATACTAGTATCCTCTGTAAAAGTCCCTTTTCGTCTACTTCTATTTATCTCTGTGATGGTCTGCATTCTAAATTCAGTAATGTCTGCCTCCGGCAGAGAACCAAGGTGTGTGTACATACGTGCTCTCATCATGCACTCTAAGTAATACCTTCATCAAATCATCTTGGCAGTTATTTTATAAGTAAAACTTTATTTAAAAATCCTATTTCACAGTTCCTACTAAAAATCTATGTAAGTCCATGCATATGACATACTATACGCGCAAAATCTTCCACATTTAGTGATTCTGAGTTTCACTCATATTAAAAACTACAGTGTTCTTGGGCTTGGATTCTACATAGTCTAACTACGTTGCAGCATGGCTCCAGGCAGCCCCGAATAGGAAAAATCTTACTACTGCCTCACTGAAGTCATGATATAAGGCCAACACCATGCCTGTACTTTACTACTATTAACAAGCACATTTTATGTCCCCGCTATAGTGTAGGGTTTCAAAGCACACTGACTTTGGTGTCTACTACGCTCTACTTCCTCCTCATAATCCCAAATCTACAGTCAGCACGTACAGTGTTATGAAAGCATACTAGTACTTAACTGCAAAGATCTTGTTGATGCTCTGATAAGAGCAAAAGTACAGTTTTCACATGTTCATGAGGAGCACAGAAATCTGTACTATAAAGCTGGGGGAAAATAAATATAGGGAACCAAGTTTAATAAAGCTTGTCTAATAAAAAAATAATCAATATTTAACCCACTAGAGCAGTACTTCTGAATTTTAAGGGAAGCTTCCTAGCAGAGTTCTAAAGCTTGTATGATACATGCATTACAAGGGCTGTTAACAAAAGAAGAAAGGAAAAGCGTGAAAGTTTTAAAATATTTAAAGTGCTATTAAGAGTATGAAAAATGCTTAAAAGTACAGAGTATGTGAAAACTATAAAGATGAGATCTATATTAAATCAAAGCACAAAATTAGTTGAAATCTATATTAAGTCAAAGCACAAAAATTTCAAAAGCCTGAGAATTCATTTGAAATATGAAAAAATATATGTGTAATGTACACTAGAATACTATGTACATATTAAATATTTTGAGTGTGCTTGTTTATGGTCTCTTATTTATGTGAACAGCCATGATCTTTTGGATGGGTGGTGAACAATTTAAGGATGAATATCTTGTCCCAAATGATTCAGCCTCTACACATATAAAAATATTACACACACACACACACACACACACACACAGAAATAGAAAGATAAAGAGAGAAAGAGAGAATTGAGACAAATGCACTAAAATGTTACAAATTAGAAATATTAGGTTAGTGTAGTTAAATTAATGTTTGTTTAATATTTATTTAATTATTTGGCACAGGGTCTCACTATGCAACTTGACCTCATAGTGATCCTGCTGTCTCAGCCTCCCCGGCACTAGGACCACAAGCATGGAGCATCACCCCTGGTTTTGGTGGCCAGCACAGGCACCCCCAGGGCTCTGGAGCTGGCATGGAATGTGGTACTGGGGACCAAACTCAGGTCCTTGCTCTTGCCAGGCAGGTGCTTAGACCACCAAGCTATCTATCTCTCAGGTCTAAATTAATGTTTTGAGTGCCGATTAAAATAGTTTCTAATTTTACTTGCAGTTATAAATTTTTTAATATGAGAGCTAGGAAAAGTAATAACATACATATGAGGTAAATTTTCTGCAAATAACATTCTAAATACTTCCTCGATGTTTTCAACTATTATATTAAAAATTAATGAAAAGGAAAAGTATAATATGTTGTTCAAGATTGTTTGAATTCCATTTGGTACCAAGATTAGGTAATGTGGTATTTCTTACATCACTTTATACCATAAGGCCCCCATTTAATTTTTCCAAGTTGGTATGTGTTGTGATCCTAAATTTTTATGAATTTTAGAAAGATTTTTCATAAGTATTGTGATTGGAGATTACGCTGTATTTTCAAGTAATTAACTATAATACTTTGAGCTGCAGATATAATAAAAAGATTTCCAGAGATAATGGCATATTTCTGATATGTTTTTATTAAAGTACCATAAAATAAACTGTATGTACCCTTAATTATAATATACTCTCATCCAGTTATCATGCACATATTTAAAAGTATCATTTAGTGGAAAACTGCAATTTTCAAATAATTAAAATGATATGATTATCAGTAAGTTTTACTTGAATAGTTTTATTTAAATAAGGAAGGAATAATGTTACTGAATAATCACATTTAAAATTCTAAATTGATGAGTTTAATTTTTTAATATATAAATGCATGTATAAATATAAATACATACAGAAATACTTAAATTTTCCCTTTTACTCTTGTCCATATGTCCTTGTAGTTAGACACAAATGTACTTGATTTACTCATTTTCATTGTACATTTTTTTCACATCTGGATGTTAAGTCTCTACAATTTTTTAATTATCTTAGATCACAAATTCAAATTTGATCTTTTTGGTATGTTGTGGGATTCCCTTTGCATTTTGTTGTGTCTTTCTGTAGCTAAGTTCATCGGGGATACTGCTCTATGGGTTTATTTGTGCGATGTCTGTCTACGGTTTTGGTTTCATGGTTATGTTGGCTTTACAGAACAATTCTGGAAGGATTCCCTCTCTTTCTTTAATTCTTTGAAACGGTGTGAGAGGAATTAATGATTTTTTTTTTAATTTTGGTAATGGCCCAGGGATAGAACTCAGTGGCATAAAACCTGCCTGGCAAGTGCAAGGTCCTCAGTTTGATTCCTGGTACAAAAAAAAAAAAAAAGTATATGTCAACAATAACGCCATCAGACTTCAGCTTTTCTCTGTTGTGCAACACTGAGTTACTGATTAAATCTTAGTATGTGTTATTAGTTCATTCATATTTTTTATATCCTCAGAATTCACTTTTTATAGGGTATACTGTACCTAATTCATTTATTTGTTCTCAGGCATCTAATTGTTAGAGTTTAATTATTTATAATAGTTACTAATGACACTTTGTGTTTCTATGGTATTGATTGCAATGTGCCCCTTGCCATCTCTCATTTGACTTAATTAGATCTTCTCTGCTTTTCCTTGGTTAATACAACTAAAGAATTTTCAAATTTCTTTTATCGTTTCAAACCACCAAGCCTCTGCTTTAGTTATCTATTTTCTACTTCACTTAATTTGTGGTCTGCTTTTTGTCATTGCTTTATGCAAGTAGTGAGATTGAGCATTCATAATCTTCTTAGTCCCGCAGAAGAATCATTGAGCTATTTATTTAACATAATTTTGCTTTTTAATGTAGGTGCTCATTGTGGTGTTCAGTTCATACGGTCTTTACCTACAAACTGCTGTTTTTCCATTTTTTTGTTTGGAGAACTTTTTAAAATTTCTTTTGTGTTTTTTTAATGACTGTTCATGCCAAACTGTCATTTACTTTTCATGTATTTACAACTTTTCTAAAGTGTATGGGTTTTTTTCCATTTCTATGTTTTACTTGTATTTCCACTTTTATTCCTTATAGTAAAAAGAAATAAATAAGATATATTTTTAATTTGTTGTGATTTGCTAGGTGGCTTAATATATTATTATTATTGAGAATTATTGTAGAGAATTACTGAATTTCTGAAGAAATAAATGTATATTCTATAACAATGAAGTACTCTATGAATATCTGGCAAGTCCATTTAATTAGCAGCAAAGTTCTAGCTCTGATGTGTTTTTGTTCATTATTTTTAAAGAATGATGGAATTTCCTTTGAAACAATAGAACACTGAACTCCCAAGTTGTTATTGTTTGAACAACCATTTCTCTCTTTAATGGTTTTTGGTTTTAGTAAAATTGAATGCTCTATCAGGCTCATACACATTTTCAAGTTGTAACTGCTCATTCAGTTGGTCCTTTTTTGTACAATGATCTCTTTTATAATCTCTTCTTGCATCATTTTCTTTAAAGTCAATTTTGTCTAAGATAAGAAAATTTACTCACTTTTGGCCTTAATTCACAGAGAATATCTTTTTATCCTTTGCTTTATTTTCAGTAAACACATTCTATAAAACTGTTGAACACATCAACATACAAATATCAGTAGCATTTATACAGCATTTCTGAGAAAGAAATCATGAAAGTCATCCCACTGACATTAGCTGCAGAAATAAAGTAAAATATCTTAGGGTAAATTTAAATAGAAATTCACAATTAAAATTACAAAAACATCTACAATGATCAAGGAATTTGAAGACACTAAAAATGAAAAGACTTCCACTGTTCATAGATAGGAAAATTTAATATTTTTAAAATGTTCTCCTTAGCCAGTTATTTAATGCAATCCCCATCAAAAGACTAATAATGTTCCATAGAACCAAAAAAATCACAGAATTCTTGTGTAAGCAAAAATGTCCTTAACTAAGCCAATCTTCAGCAGAAAGAGCAAAAAGGCAAGCACCTGAGTACCTGATCTCAAAACATGCTGAAGAAGTAAAGTATGCAAAAGAGTATGGCACTGGTAATAAAGCAGATAAATAGCTCAAGGAAGCACTATAGACATCATAGAAAAATACCCACACAGCTATGATGACAGTACTCAACAAAGGCACCTAAATCATATGGTGGATAAAAGACGACTTCTTCAATAAATGGATCTGAAAAAGCTAGATAATCAGAAACAGGAAATTGAAATTACCCTTTTCAAAGGAGAGAATGGGCGGGGTGGGGGCAGATCTAATGTAAGTTCTAAAGTGACAAAATCACTAGAAGTATTTATGTGTGTAAATCACTTCTAGACATTGGTATGAGCAAAAAATATATATATATATATTTTGGCTGTTACATCAGAAACCCAGGAATAAATAAAAACACAATTAGCCTATTGGATTTCATTGAACTCAGATGCTTCTGTATTACAAAGAAAGCAGTCAGTAAAATTACAACTTAACCTACAGAATGGGGAAAAAAATCACTTTCTTTCTGGACTCAGCCAACAATGGATCAATCCAAGTCAAACGTAAACCTCGCCTACTCTACACGGTGACTTTTAAGTATTTTGTACTGACAGTGTGACAACTGACCAATGCGGGAATTGAAACCCCAGTTGGATGGACCTGGAGTTCTTGTTCTACAGCACAGAGAGGAGACTATAATTTAGGGCATTAATGTATATTTTATGGAGAACTAGAAAAAAATACCTTCAAGAGTACACACATACATAAGCAGTAAGGGTACTGTTGAGGGCACTTCCCACCACTGGGACAAAACACTCAATAGCCACAACCTAAAGGAGGAGAGGCTTATGCTGGTTAATGGTTTCAGTCAATGGTCAGCTGGCTCAGTCTAAAATGGGATGGCAGAGTGCTGTGGAAGCCCTCATGAGTAGAACTGGATAAAGGTATGCTCTGCACTACAAATAGTAATAAAAATAAGCAACATTTTAAAATAATGTTTTGATTCTCAAATAAAGATTCATATTCTCTTTATAAATTTCACTTTTCCAATTTTCAGTGTTTCTTCCTCTATAATAGATAAATCTAAAATGGAAAAGATTATAACTTTGTCTTCACGACTGAAGACTCTGTGGATATCCCAAACATTATATTTAGATAACTTAGGAAGCCATACAGCTAAGAAACTTTATTATGAGTGTTTAGGAAAGACAGTTCCTGATAATTTCAAACAAAGAAGTAAAAAGTATATTTGGATAATATGCATAACCTAGTTTCTAAGAAAAATATCACAAAACCTCAGCCTCCAGAGCAACTATAAAATTAATATAATAATACGATCATTCAGAACACTTAACATGGAGTTACTCTACTATCATTTGTAAGACAAACCAAAAAATACAAGTAAGGTAGACTGATTCTCTGGATTTTCAGAGATTTCTAAAAAAAGAACTTCAGTAACACTATTAAACAAATATATAGGCATTAAATATTGTTAGATTTCAATGCCTAACAAGATTTCATTAAAGCGTTGCTATCCAATTGCATGTGCTCTAGGTGTGCCCTTAAGACTCAATTAGTAACTAATATTTCAAAATATGTAATGTTTGTTTTTAATTAATGCCACAGTTATGAACGGTGATGCACACTTGTAATTTCAATGATTCAGAAACCTGAGGCAGGAGGATTTCAAGTTCAAGTTCAATGATTTGAAAACTTCTCTTAAAATGAAAGAAAGAATAAAGGAAGCAAGGAAGGAAGGAAAAAAGAAAGGAAGAAATGAAGGAAGGAAGGAAAGAAAAGGAAAGGAAAGAAGAAAAGGAGGAAGAGAGGAAGGGAAAGAGGGAAATAGGAGAGAGGTTGGGCTAAATCTCAGTGCTCTGTGGATGTGTTCTTCAAAATTCAAAAAGAATTTTAAATTTAAAATATTCAAAAGGTACTACAAATCTTTTATATGTACATGAATATGCAAGTTGGGAAGGAAAAAAAAAGTAGAAAGTTAGTGTGGAGGACAGTTTAAACTTACATGTGGTGGCAGATAGATAGCTTAGCGGTCTAAGAGCTTGCCTGGCAAGCACAAGAACCCAAGCTAGATTCCTGTTACCACATGTCATACCAGCCCCAGCACTGAGCCAGACACTGAAACCAGGAGTGGTGGCTCATGCCTGTAATCTCAGGGCTGGGGAGGTTGAGACAAGGGGATCACTATGACGCCAAGCTGTATAGTGAGACCCCATTCCAAATAAATATTTAAATAAGTAAATTTGTTTTTTTAAATTGCATATGGCAAGTAATAACTTGTATTACCCAAGAGGTCCATTTCATCAATAATAATGATGCTCTGCCTGAAAAAAAAATCACTGGAGTATTTTCCACTGAGTCATTCTGCACTTGGAAGAACCCTTTTATTTTCAAATAAAAGCATAGAAGTGTATTGCACAGCACTTTTCAGACTAACATTAGAAGAAATTCTACCATTAAATATTAGTCTAAATGAAGTTATCAAAGAAAGTTTGGAAGATCTGTCAAGTGAGATTCTCATTTAAAATCAATTAGTGTCTATCGAGAGCTCTCCCTGCGCTTGGATACTGCGTTCCAACACGGTCTCGTTGGCAGGAGTTCACGATATCTATGGGATTTCTCTGGCATTCCAGTTGTGGCAAATCTTCCTATTCATTTCAGTAGTTCATTTTGGCTTATTCTCATGGACTTCATGTGTCTAAAAGGCAAACAGAAGTGGCTTCCTTTGAATCCTCCTTGCATCTGGAGAACACCAGCATGCAGTCAGAAGTCTGAAGGTGGTTTTTATTTTTTAATGTATTTCAAACTGAAAAATTGTTTTTGGAACACAGGCCTTTCACTGAGTTTAAGTAGTTTGGGAACTGAAGGAAAAAAAGACAGAGCAATGAGGGTACAAGGGAAGTTTTTCTTTAACAATTTCAAAGTTTTTTTTTTTTGTTTGTTTTTGTTTTTTTTTTTTTTGAAGAATCTATGGACTTGTTTTCTGTTTTATTTCTAGAATGTTTAAATGACATAGATCTCTCTACAGGCAGAGGGTGTTTTTTTCTGAGAGGATATTTCTCACAGCTTTTGAAGAATCTATGGACTTGTTTTCTGTTTTATTTCTAGAATGTTTAAATGACATAGATCTCTCTACAGGCAGAGGGTGTTTTTTTTCTGAGAGGATATTTCTCACAGCTTTATAAAAAACTATAGAAGAATATACAATGGATTAGATAAAATGAGCTAGGTAATTAGATTTTTTTAGTTTTTTCAAAACAAGAATTTACATTCCCCTTTCATATAAATTTGGAAACATATGTTTCTGGAACACGCAGAATGTATGAGAAATTTGTGCCAGAGAGATAGGTCAACAGTCTAAGCACTTGCCTGGCAAGCACAAGGACCCAGGTTTGATCCCTGATACTTCATGCTGTGCCAGCCCCTCCCCGGGTCTGTCAAGCCACCACTGAAACTGGGCATAGTAGCACATGCCTGTAATCTCAGCGTTGAGAAGGCTGACAAAGGAGTAATTTCTAGGAGTCCAAGCTACATGGTGAGACCCTGTACCAAATATATAATAATAATAATAATTTTTAAAAATGAAAAATTTATTAAGCCCATTGAAATTAATAGAAATCAGAAGAACCGAACTAGGCATGTCCAAGATTCTGAATTGGACATATTTTTTCCCCTGGTCATATTAGCCCTGAGCTGACATCTGAACCGAAAATTGTGTAAGTACAGACTGTCAGGTACCTGATTCAACTAAGCTGCTATTTTCATAATCTACTCTTCTTTTGTTTGTTTGTTTGTTTCTAATGTATTTGGTACAGGATCTCACTATGCAGTTCAGACTCGTAGTGATTCTCCTGTTTTTGCCTCCCAAGCGCTGGGATTACAGGTGGGGGCCACCATGCCCAGACTCAGTGGCAGGCTCAGCATACCCAGGAATGGAAACAGCTCAGCATGTGGTGTCCAGAATCGAACCTGCGTCCTTATACTTGCCCAAGCAGGTGCTTAGTCCACTGAACTATCTCACCGACTCTATACTTGCACTTTTGTAACTATGCTTTTATGTATAATCACATCTGCATGCATAAAGTACCTTTGTCTTTACTGTCTTTTATATTCAATACATTCCACAGATGTTCTACAGAGCTTGCTATTATAACTGTCTTGATATCATAACTGTGGTTACAATTCTAGAGAAACAGGAAAAGGAATTATGAAAAAGAACCCACTAACCTTCACCTATCAAAATCATTAGTACTCTTTTAATTGTTTATTAGTAAGTACAATGTCTAGTATTAAATTCTGCTTTTCATTTGTTTCTCATTTATCAAAAACTTAGCTTCAAATTTTATAGACTACTGATTTGTTAGGACAAAACGTATTCATTCTAGTGTTCAACTTAGACTAGCACGAGTAATATAAACTAGTCATGCTAGTGAAAATTGTATACTGGATATGGCATGTTACCTCACTTCCCTTATATAAACCTCTGGAAACATCTATGCTTATCTAATAAAACCAAAAAGGAGCACATCTACTAAAGCCCACATCTCTACAAATACGATGTTTTTCCTTTAGAAAAATAGCCAATTTTATAACCTATTAATCAGACCAGTAAACTCCACTAAGGAATGAGCCAATCATTTGCAACAGGGTAGACACAACAGAAATTTACATATGTTACCCAACCTGTATAAGGAATTATTTACAGCTATATGCTGTGAACAAGTCCTTTTTTTCTCCATATTCCTCAATTCTGTGCTCTGCACCAAATCCTGTGTGCCTCAGACTTACCCCACATCACTTTAGAAGTAGAATTAAGAACACGTTAATATTAGAAAGGCTGGAAGTTGCTAATGCATGGGATAGTGGCCCTCAATGGGTTAATTTTGTCCTTAATGAATTAATTTCAGCTTAAATTCTGACATATCTTAGAGATGGAGGCAGAGTCAGCTCTCCAAGACCCTGCCTGCAGTGTCTCACTCTTTCCCATCTTTGTTAAGATATCATCAAACACGAGAGAGATAAAAACAGAAACAAAACTAATTGCAAAGAAGTGTGTTAAACCCTATGTCATCATAAATTCCCATGACTAGGCCCTGACCCACCAGGGTAACAGCTGTAACCACCTGAGTCAATAATAGCCACATTCTACCACAGTTACCCTAGAAACCAAAAGGGTATTTAAATTGTGGACAAAGAAAAATGGCCAAAAATATTCCCGACTTGTTAGTCAGGAGATGTTCGGTAGCTAGCCTGATTAAATAAACTTTGTTTTCCCATTTCAGTCTGGTGTGTCATAACCTTGCACCAGTTCAGTAACATGGACTTGAATTCCAAAGTGAGTCTCCATTCATGGTTTTGTGCTTGGAAGAAAAACTGAACCACTTATGTAAGAAGAGAATTCTCTGTGGTGGGACTTTTGCAAAGAGAAAGCTTATAAGAAATGTATTATTAACGCTTGCAGTTGATATTAACAATAACGCCTTTGCCCTGCATTGGACATTATCCACTCTCATGTTGAAGAAATACATAAGCATGTCAAAGCAATTACTCTGGATTTCTTGTCAGATGAGTCATAGTGGCATTTGCACCACTGTTAATATTTCTTTCTATATTTGGCTTAATGTAATTGATAAAGTGTGTGACCTTCAGAAAAGTCACTTGCGATGCTATAATTTATCCTCAAGGCTTTTAAGATTTGTTTTCTTGATCTAACTTGGGCAATTGAGTTCCTGGTTCCCAAGCACCATATATGGTTAGGTATGTTCTTGCTCTTGGTATAATAATTATGTTCCTCCAAGCCATTCTATCTAGAATTGTATGTCTTTTCACACATGCAGCATTATCAGATCATTGTAATGAAAGCACAAAATATCATCAAGAATTCCCCATGACATATTTGACTATGGGGATGATGGACTATTTAGCAGCAATGATTTGGACTTCTCAATTTCTCTGCTTTGGTTCACCTATTACAAGAAAGAGAAAGCCTAACAGAGGCCAGGGAGATGCTGAAAATATCAACGGAATAAATAGACCATATATAACAGAAAACTTGCCAATTCCTCTGCATAAAAGAGTCCAAGAAAGTACCTCAGATTTTTCTCAAGCAGTCAGTTGGAGTGGTCAGTGAGGGACAGCTGCTTCTCTCTCCTGCATGTGTATCTCAAGACTATCCACAAACAGTCAAATGTGCTTCCAAACAGAGTATGATACCCTGCTCATAGATCACCTGCCTTTATCTCTGCCATGCGAACTACCTTCAACAAAAGCATGACCATGGACTTACATTGTTTTTCTTTTGGCTATATAGTTTCCCCAGTTTTTTCTAGATTTCTTGTTGCCTAGCTATGGTGATACTGCTCATACATCTTAATGAGTTTGAATAAATGAAATAGACATTTGAATCTCCATCAAATACAAATAGTAATATCTGAAGTAATATCTAGAATGAGAGCTGAAGAAACCAGCTTCAGTTGCTGTTTAAATCCCCTTTTTGAGTGTTTAAAATTGGTATTATAAAATGTAGAAATTTAATGTGCATATGTAAATATTTAATTTTGTTTGTTTTTCAACGAGCAACAAATGAAATATTTGGCTTACATTTGAGTCTCAAGATGCAAAAATGATTTTATTTGCCATTATTAAGGAAAGAAGAGAGATCAAATTAGAGAAAAGGCTCACAAGATAGATATATACTAAATAAAAAGACGAGGAAATACGCTTGAAAACCTGAGAGAATACACAGAGCCCTCATTCAATGATTGGTGGTTGTAATTTCCCAAGGAATTAACCAATCACAAAAAATATCAAAAACTCAAATTCTCATCTTTCAGTTCAAAGCTTTTCAGATATTTTATTAAGTTAATATCTCACTATCATAGCTTGTAATATCATCCAGTTAATAGACACTGTAGTATACTAAGTACTTCTTTTTGCTTTTTAAATTTAGTTTAATACCTTTCAACTAATTTCCCAACATAACTTTATTTTTAAAAATAATAAACTGCCACAATTAAGGTGTGCACTTAACACATCCTTATGAGAAGAGTCACGTTGTCTTGATAATAAACTGACTCATTTAGTCATTTTACTTAGCGACATATCAGAGAAAAACTTTTGTCCTTTAAATGTTTTAGCTTTTAATATCTTCAATGTAAAGTAGAAATTTAGGCTATTAAGTATCAATGGCAAAAAATAATTAAAAAAGGTATCAATGGCGTTGTAGAAAAGTATCCCTGAAAGTAATTTTTCCCATATAAATATAACTTTTGTACTTAAAAGATCAAAAGTTTCAGAAAGAAGACAGAAACAAAAAGAAGTAGAATTAATGTAGTTGTACTGATATAATGATTGTGGCCTTGGAGTCTCTGTCTTGACTCTAAATTATTGATGTTATATACAATAAAAAGTGAATTATCACTTTTGTTTTAAGAGGAAAAATATCAAATGCCAAAGCACGTGAATTCTTTTAGCCAAAAAGAAATGCAGAATGTCGTATACACAAAATTAAAGAAGCCATTGTTTTGTCTTGGCTTTAATTTTAAAATACATATGTGAACAACATATTATATCATTTATCTGATGTTATAGGATGAACAGGAACCCAAATTTCTTTGATGAACCAGAACTGTGTATATATTAGTTTTTGAAACTACTGGTGATAAATCTGAAAAAGGAAAAGTGAACTGTATTCCTTTAAGGAAAAGCCAAACGCTAGGTACTTAGTGGGGATAGACTTTTATTTAAGAAAACTATTCCTGCTGACTGCTGCCCCAGTGTGGTGCAATATTAAACATCAGAGACTTGAATAGTAATAACAAAAATATCTACCTATCTATCTAACACATTTCCATGGTCTTTTGACACTTTAAGACAAGCGAAGCAAGTTATGATGTAACATTTTTAAGCTAATGAAAAATATAAATGGTTGCTGTCACTTCATGCCACTGAGATGCTTTTATATAATATACAACTGTCTTACCTCCATTTGTACAATATAATTAAAAAAGAAATAGTTTTTCTCCCTGACATGCAAATATTAAAGATTCTCACAAGAAAAATGAGGATAACATTACAAGATATAAATTGGCCATACAGAATTTTTGGAAACTGTAAGATGTGAATTTGTCAAATATACATGTGACTCTCTGTAAATTTAAATCATCAGTATGACTTCTATGCCTTTTAATCTTTTATGATACAACTAATTCATCTTTATTTACAAAACAACTGATTTAAAAAATTCCTTAAACACAAACTTCAATCGAGGGACTACACACATCATCATGTTAGTTTACTAATGAATAGTATAAATCACATTCACCTCTATGTAGTTATTTCCTTTCAATTATATTCTGTGACATATCTATATTTATATCTACATTTTAATCTTCAAATCCCTTCTTGATTCTTTCTTGCCAGTGGCTAAGGTATTACCTCTTGATACTGATAACTAAATTTGTGCATATTTATATCAATCTTTATTTTTAGAAAATAAAGCAAGAAATTCCTAACTCTGTTCCTACCTACAGTCTCTATTTAAAAAAACTGAATTAAAATTGTACACCTGAAAGGCATTGTATTGTATTCTGGAAACTTGGGGCAAAATAGTTTTAGAATCATTTTAGTAACACAAGCTAGTTCACATGAACTCTTCTTGATTTAGGAACCTAGAGCGTCATTTGGATTACATTCATTTACTCAATGTTTTGATGTTTTTAAATTTATTTTAAATTTCTGTCTATGTACATGTACGTGTCAGATATATGTATGCATCTACAAATATAATCTTCATATACAAAAATTTTAGGACCACTTACTGTTGATAAAATTTTAAAAAAACTTCTCAGTATGCAAAGTTAAGATTAGAAGAAACAGTAAAAAAATTGGTTCCAGATCTGTCCCTATTGAAAGAGGCAGTAAATGTGTCAACACAGTTTTATTTGAAATATTTAATTATAGCAAAATGTATATAACTGAGGCAATTATCACAAGTATTGGTAAAATATGTCTAAATCACAGAATTGCTAAGTTTTAAATTGTGGATACCTCTAATATAACAATGTAAATTTATCAAGAATATATTTTACATTCTCATCAAATCACTATGAAAAACAGGCTGCTAGAAAAATGCATTTATTCAACTTCATCAGAAGCTACATCCAACTTCCATCGCTCAAAATGTTTAAAGACCTAAGCAAGATTTTATAACTAATGATCCACAAGTTGTGGAGTAACAAAAGAGAGCTATACTTTTTTTCTACTATTTGTCAATTTTCCCTCACATGATACATATACGCTTTGAGTACAGAGTGACATCATCCATCACCAGCAGGAGAAAACTTGGCAATCATCACTCTAAAGGATCTCGGCTTTAATATGCAAAAACCCTATCTTTATTACAATTGAATGAGAATTAGAATTCGGTTCTCATGTATGTGTTGCTGAGACTTTTTCCACCAGTGGCATGGGAAAGTTTCTGTAATTGCTATGCCTAAATTCTATGAGCTTGGGGTAGTGGGAGGAATGAGTTGCACGTGTTGCCAAAGTAGCTATTGAAATTTGGCTTCCTCAGCGATGGGTTGCCATATGTCCAACTAATAATGTTGAAAGTGGAGGAAAAGAAAACAAGATGGAATGCAACTAAGTGAATATACCGCACTACATGCACAGTTCCTTTCTCTAATTTTTACGCAATAAAAAGTTTTAAAGCCTATTAGTTCACTTTAAGAAGATACCAAAAAAGTCAAGCAAACTTCACTTTAAAGAGACATATCAAAAAAAGAGAGATATCCATAAATACACAGAACATCATCCATTTTTTAAACCAATAATAACACAGATAAACCTACTATGTTTACAACTGGATAAAAAAAGATAATTTCTATTCCAGGGAAAGCAAAAAGAATGCTGGTTAGAAGAGTTGAATGAAGAGCAAATGGTGGATGACGGCCATTCTCAAACAAACTAAGAATAGACGAGAAAGAAGAATATCAGATATGTTTATACACAAGATAGCTGAAATAATTTTACTATTAGTTTCTTGAAAGGAACAGTTAGTGCTTATATTGTTTGAATAATGTTGCAAGCCTTTACCTGGTATTCTAAGCGGCTACACTGCAGATAACACTATGCAATGTAATTACAGGTGTTAATTTTCCGTCATCTTCTTTTAAAATTCTGTATTGCTTTTATTGTTTTCTTATCTCTTTTTAAAAAAGAAAAGAAGCAATTTCTCTCTTAATAATCAATGATGCTAAGAGAATGCAAGAAAATTGATTTAGTTCCTACTACTAACTCAGCCAGAAAAATAAAACATAAATAGGGCATTATATAATTGA
The DNA here is from genome assembly GCF_000260255.1 of Octodon degus. NCBI lineage: Eukaryota > Metazoa > Chordata > Mammalia > Rodentia > Octodontidae > Octodon > Octodon degus. The sequence continues at coordinate 15,728,523 of NW_004524601.1, forward strand.
ATTTAGGACCAGAATAAACAAACAAGAATGTGTACACCATTTCAGTATGCAGGCTCTTTTATGTATTTCTGAACTGGCAGAAAATCCTTAGCCACATAAATGAGAAGCAAATCAAGAATGCGTATGTGTGTGAGTGCATGTAAATGTGCGTATGTTCAGAAAACACGCAGGCATTAACAGTAAAAAGCAAAATATCTCAGATAATAAAAGCAGTAAGTACAACTGTTCTGTCAGTTTTCTTGCAAAATTGATAAACAGCAGATTAATTTTACATTAGTGTAGTGGTATGCTATTTCTCAGCCCAGGTTATCAACAAAGGGAGAAAACCTACTGCAAATTGTTCATCTTTATGATGCAGAAAAATATTCTAATTTGCTGTGCATGTTGAAATTTCTAGAAGGAAATGCAAAATAGTGTACAAGATAAAACTCATGCTGGAAGCTTTCACAGAAGAATTCCAAATCCTTACTACATAAGAAAGAAATGGGTGTGGACTTGTAGAAATATTTGATTATGAAAAGTACTGATCCATGTTTATGTATGCCTATTGCTTCATACAATAAAAATGCATATACTTTTTACAATAAATATTCCATCTTTTAGCTTAGACAAAATCCCATTACTTTTACTCACATATTTCTATGTGTTTTGAAAAATGTATACATCTTTCAAATTACAACCACAATCAAAACATTTTAATCAGCCCAGATACATTCTTTGTTTTTCTTCCCAGCCAATTACATCTCCTCACACAAAGAGACACTGAGCTGCCTTCTATCACTAAAGATTATGCTTTTGTGCTCAATAATGTTGTAAAGTTCTTGCCTCATGTTCTCTCCTAGGATGTTTAATACTCTGTATTTCCAAGAGTATTAAAATGTTAAAATATGGGGCCAGGGAGATGGCTCAGTATATTAAGCACTTCCCTGGCAAGTGCAAGGGCCTGAGTTCAATCCCCAGTTATGCAAAAATAAATAAATTAAATAAAACATAAAATGTTAAAGTTAAGCCTCTTGTAATATATCTAGGGCTGGGCAAATTAGTATTTATTTTGTGATACATCAATTGTGGATTTCCCATTTTTCATGAACGTATGTCTACGTTTTCAGATGGTTCAAAGTCACTAACATAAATAAACATTGTGTAAATCTACTTTACGATCTATTAGGATGATCATGTCTTTTATTATTATTTTAATAAAAAGGTGGATCATGGGCCTGGGGAGATAGCTCAGTAGAATAAGCACTTACCTGGCAAGTGCAGGGTCCTGAGTTCAATCTCTGGCACCACAAAA
>NW_004524601.1:15729916-15753430 GCF_000260255.1 Octodon degus
ATATATTATTTATCTTCTTTATATTTTTTATTTTATGCTCTTAATAGTTGTATTAATGGTCATATTTGCTATTTGTCTCTGTCTTATAATGTCTTTGTCAAATTTTTATATTACCTACTGGCTTCAGAATATGATTTCTTCTTTATTTTCTGAAATAAATTGCCAATTGTTATATATTTGGGTTTTTGTTTTGTTTTGTTTTGGTTTTTTTTGCAGAACTGGGGAATGAACTCAGGCCCTTGCGCTTGCCAGGGAAGAGCTTATTCCACTGAGCCATCTCCCTGGCCCCATATATTTGTTGATTGATTAGAAATTTCACAATGAAGCCCTCTAATAAATGACTTTTAAATTTTAAAACAAATGAAAACTCCAGAGCAAGCCACTTTGTTCAAAAGTAAGTTTTTAGAAATGTCTTATGTAGAAAAACATTCCAAATATTTTTGCAGTAACTATTTTAACGATGTCATTTTCTAGAATCAGATTAATTTCTTTTTGAATTTTGCCATATATATGAATTCAGATCTATAGAAGTACCATGACTCAACGTACCTGTTGAACTTAGTTACACTGAACTCTACTATTTCATGCTCTCCCAAGATCAAAAGTCTAATGAACTCAGTATTGAAAATGAACAGGAAACACTTTAATTCTGTGTTTTTGTTTTTTTAACTCTTTGGTAAATAGACCATTGTTATAAATTCAAAAATAAATACAATCTCAGGATTCAAGAACAACAGTACTACTGGGTATTAAGAATAGCAGCAGCAGCTTACAAAACATATTTTAGAAGCACTGAGCAGGTTTGTCTCCTGCGTCTTGGAGTTTAAAGAAAGCTTCCTAGAGGAAGGGATGCCTGTGGTGAGTTATAGAAGATACATAAAAGAGGAAGAAATAGAACTTGTTAGAGTGTTTCAACAAGAAAAATACAATACTGGATAAGCAAATCTATGAAGAAAGAACAAGAAACACAAAGATGTGCAAACAGTGTTGATATGCTTGTGGTTCACAATATACCCCAAAACACAGTGTAGACAAGCTTTGTCCCAATAAAGTATCATATTTCTGAGAGTATGTGGAAGACTCAGTTTTCTTATTAAAAGATCAGAAGGATGAAGAAATGAGGTAGAGTAATAAGCAATTTTCAAGTCACTGAATACTTTGTAGGTTGCATTATAGAATTTGAGTTTTGCTATCATTGCAATAGCACAAAATAAATTTTAGTTTGAATTCCAAGTTGAACTTCCTTTTATCTGGAAATGGCTAAAGTATTTAGGACATCTATTAAGAAAATAACAAGCTGCACACATTTTATATACAACTCAATGCTATGAACATGTCTGTAATTCATTGTTAGGAAACATACAGGACAAATTGCCATTGTGCCCAATTTACACTTCTGTCAGTATTTCATATTCTACTGATCTTTACCATAAAAATGTGCACATTAAAGATATAGTCTTTTAAGTAAAGTATTGTAAGTGAAATGATCACCCTATATAAATAAAGTTTTCTTTCATGTTTTTACTTCACTTCTTCTTCCTTCTGTGTGTGTGTGTGTGTGTGTGTGTGTGTGTGTGTGTAGGCGCATGTGCGTGTGCTAGTGATACAAAGCACATCCTTTACACTGAGCTACTTTTCCAGCACTTAGAGATATAGCTATAGTGCATGTGTTTGTGTATAGATAATGTCTCCCTAAACAGTTTGGGCCTAATCTTGAGGCCTTCCAATATCTATATCCCAGAAAGCTGGAATTTCAGGCATGGAACACTACGCTTTGGTTTACACAGATTTTCATGTATCTGTCTTCCATAAAATAAAATCTTCAATTAGTAACACGAAAATTTCCTTTGGACTTAAAACTTTAAGTACTTGATTGTAATGGGAAGATATATTTTTGATAAACAGCATTCATCAGGAAGAAACATGTGTTGTAAAAATCAGTGAATTTACTATGAGATCACTCAAGCAAGAATAAGATTCTTATTCTGAAGAGATCCATTGTCAGGTAGTTGCAAAACCTTTAGGGTGAAATTAACTGCCTGTAACTAAGCTTTTTGTGTTGCCTTTGGTGGAAGTAAGAATTCATGATAGAGAGGAAGTGAGTGTGAATGTAAGTGTGTGGCCTTTGGAATAGGAATGGTTGACAGTAAACGTCAACTATTAATGAAAAATAAGCAAGATGTATCATTTATCCCTTCAAATTTTCATTCTTCTTTCTTCATACAAAGAGATGAGAAAAATAGAAGCAGGACATCTGAAATGGCAAACCCGCAGAGTTACATTCAGTGCCAATACACCACAAAGGCTATTTAAGGTAATTTATGTTACATAATAAATTATCTACATAACATATATTGTGTAGTGTTACCAAACGGGCTTACGGCACATAATAAGAACGTAACAATAACCTGACAGAAATTCCTCTTGAACTTCAAATTTTGGTGTACACTGATGTGAAGGATTCCTATAAAATGATTAAAAACAACCAAATACATAACATGTTCTGTGTATCACTCATCCCATCTCTGAGAACCGTGGTCCCCAGAATAGGAGCCGCAAATTTGCAGCCTCTGAAAATGTGTCTAGGACTGGTGGCTAATGATTAAATGGCCAAACCTTGAGGGAAGATCAACCAACATGTAAAATGTGCTTGCCATCAAACTGGGATGATTCCTGAAACCTCACATCTGTCTTCATTCCTGAAGCCTCCCTGATCATTCCTCAATGGATGGAGAAGATGAGATAGAAAGAAGACTTGTAGTGCAAATTTTCTCTGATCGTATGCTCTAGACCACTGAACTAAAAGATAGATCAGAAGATGCTTGCCAGCAGGAGATGGCAAAGCTCACAGAGAACAGGGAGGACCAGCAAACACAGCTTCCAGGAGGCTGGGTGAAGGCAGATCCAGGCAAGGGAATACTCTTCACAAATCTCACAAGCTGAACTGCCTGGGGACACACACAGTCACTCTTGAATGTAGGGCAGATGGACACTGTCCTGTGGAGTTACTAGGGTTCAGAAGATAATAACATACAACAATACGGAACAGCAACAGTTTCTTACTTTATTTGAGTATGGAATTAGAAAGATAATTTGATTCTTATGTTTATAACTTTCTTGCATCCTCAGGATACTGTGGCCCAGAGAAATATTAGATACAGCTTTTATAAGGATATATAAAATAATTCAAACTAAATAGCTTAATTATTAAGTACAATAATTCTAAAATCCATTCAAAGCATTTCCTACTAAAAATAGAGAAAAATATATTATGCCTACAGAGTATTTTATAACATATTAATTCTGGGTAGAAATACACATAACATAAATCTGCTTTAAATTACTACACTGTTCCCATTTCTTTTTTGAACAGAATTTCTGGTACATTAGGAACCTGGCTGCAACTCATTTCAGATGAGAGTCCTATATGATTACATTTTTATATTTAGAATACGATAGTAAAATGTTAAATAGTTATTAACAGAAATAACCTCCTTTAGCAAATATGGAAAAATCTTAAATACAATCATTCTGACTTTACTGAAAATATTTCCCTAAACCTCTGTTCCCAGAAATTTTCAAGTTGTCAATAAAACATTATTCATCTTCAGCATAATACTGTTTTCTTCATTTAAAAAAAGTCTTCCAAATTTGAGGAAATTATTTCATGAAATAATTCACATCTCATTTGTTCTTCATATACTATATAATTATCCTGAGTTCTAAAAGAACCACTGACTATAGCTGAAAACTGGTCTTTTTAATAAAAAAAGTCCCTAGTTTTTAAAATTAGAGTTTAATCTTGAGCTCCATCCACTGCAATTAAGAATAAAATAAGATATATTGGAATAACTTGTAGCTTAACAAACTCATATTATTTCAGAAATTATTGAAATCACAAAGTTATGTGATTCTGATGCAATTTAAAATAGTCTATGTGTCATTTAAGATACTTTTAATTCAAATGATAATGGTGTACATGAGAAGGTGATTCTGAAATGAAGTATCATAATTTATAAAAAGAATAACACTCACAATGAATATATGAAGTGAAGCAGATCGTTAAAACTTTGAAATACTCTGTATATGCACACTGGGTTCATGTCATTATGACATCACGCACAACAGAAGAAACTGCCATCAGCCACACACACACAGTGCATGTATGATGGTGGTTCTACAGGTTGTAATGGAGTAAATGCTCCTGTTGCCTAACATTACAGTTTAAATGTAAAATGCACCCTAGATTTCATGTGCTGAGGTGGCCTTTCCTAAGGTAAGTAGCCCAAGGCGACATTGCACTCATCACTGAACTAATTGCTTCTCTGAAGAGCTTAGAGCTGAATGTCCCGTTAGGAGGAGAAGATGGGCCAGCTTGGAAGAAGCGGTCTCTGTGGGTTTGACGTTTGGCCTGAGTTCCTGTGCTTTTCCCTCCTCTCACTCCACATCCACCCCGCCTGTGAGGTGGCAGTTTCCTTAGCCTTGCCCTTCATGTCATAGCTGCCTGCCTGGCACACCTGCTGTCAAGTCAGCCGAGCACACACCCCATCTTCTACCAACCTTGAGCCAAGCACACCCTCCTTTTTCAAGTTTCTCAGAGTCCAGTATTAACAGTAACAAAAAAGTGACCACGACACCTAGAGGTGTCATAACCATGGCAAAATCATGATACATGCTACTTATTTCTGATGTTGTTTTCATAAATGAACTACCCTGCAGCTAGTGATGTAAGGATAGAGCACATACAATCATGCTGCCATGCCAACAGTGGCCTCACTCAGTTCTGCTTATTGTGTCACTTCATTGCATCAAGAGGCCAGACAGAGTAACTTACTTACACAATCTACTGTCTCTAAGTACACTGCAGGATGATCTCACAACAGCAGATCACCTTAGGAGTGATCAGACTTGATGCCAGTGGGGTATGTGTGTGTGTGTGTGTGTGTGTGTGTGTGTGTGTGTGTGTGTATCCATTAATCTGAACCCACAGAATGGCACCACAAAGGATGACCAACCCACCCATGAACTACAGAATCTGTGTGAAAATAACAAGCCTGTGCACTTTCCAATTACCTAAATTACCAGAAGTATTAAATGGGTGAATGCAAAAAGGAATCTGGAAGAAGAAATGTAACAATGTATACAAGTAAAGGGGAAAAGATTGCTTGAGGGCAATTTTATTATAATGAGGGAGAGAAACACATACCCTTAGATTATATTTCAATTGCTCTTCTACAGCTTGAGCACACTCAGTTGGGAATTAGAGGAAATAAAGATCACATTTATATGTAAAAATCTAATTTCATAATGCTTGCATATACATCAGCTCGGAGTATTTAATCAAAGATTAAAATTTGAAATGATACACTATTTTTAGTAAGCATGATAGTAAGAACTGATAAATTTAAAAATATAAATGGGAGGGCTAGCAAGCTAGCTCAGTGGATTAAAGCACTTGCTTAGGCCGACAAAAGGACCAGGGTTTGAAATCAGGCATACTGTGCAGTCCCCACTCCCGGGCAAACTGAGAAGGTGAATGAGACTGGGCATGGTGGCATGCTTGTAATCTTAGCTCTTGGGAGGCTGAACACAGAAGAATCACTATGAGTCCAATCTGTGTAGTAAGATTCTGTAGACCCTGTACTAAATACATACATATACATGTGCATGAACATATACATATAGATAGATTCACTATATATACATATGTATAGTAAAAATGGAATTAATGCAACTTGAATCATTTTTATCCCATTGCTAGATAAATGCCAAAGTAGCATCATTGAAATGAAACCCTAAAAGGAAAAGGTGAGTTATTTACTGTCTGGTGTCATCTTACTTTATATGTTTAATTTTCTCCAGTCCTCTGGAACCTTTGAACATAGAGTTTTGTGCAAGTTGTACAATGGCAGAAAAAGAAAGCCCAGGTTACCAGGGTACTATCATTCAGAATAAAGAAAGCACCTTGAGTTGTTCCCAAATATTTATTTGATCTTACACAAATCATACAAACATTGGAATTCGTCATTCCCTAATGTTAATGAGAATTTTAGATAGTCTGCATGTGAAAAAACTGAGCAAACAGAATAGGAAAAGCATGCTCTTCAAAATTATGTGCATTTCTATTATAAATTCTAAGGAAAATATCTTGATGCTCAAAATCACTTCTCATAACAAGAAACACAGATATCCTGAGAAAGTTCTAAGGTTTGACTATGACTAAGTCACCTAAGCCAACTTGAGCAGGTTGCGTACTGTGTGATCACAACTACAAAACACCTTGGAAACGTTCATTGTATGGAGGTGGCGAAAGACCAAACTCTTTCTGGGCAGAAGGAAATAGGCAGGATATGTAGGCAAGAGCACTACGGATTTTGACCACTCAGGTTGTTGTTGTCTGGTTAGGGGTATGACACTCCGAACTGCCTCTGTCACATGCCTCTACGTGTTAGCACTGTTTTTCTAATTTTAAAGTCAAAATAAAAACAATAAAAATAAAGACTCATTTTGCATTTTCAGAACACAGTCCTTAAGTAAGTTATTCCTTCAAAGGATCACATTCCCTCTAGTTGGAAAATGCTTAGAAATGAAGATGTAGCCAGCTTCTGTTCACTGTTACTGGATGTTCTCATCCCTAGGTTCTGCCCTAGGGTAAAAAGCTCATAGAGCTGAGGTGTGACCCTCCAAGACTCTCAACCAAGACAACTTTCCAGACACAGAAAGCCCTTCTATTCAGTCCTTGACATTTGTTCTCTAAAGGAAGGATAATTGCATAAACAAGTCTTGAATGCTTGTGCTCCTGTTATCAATGTCATTTGCAGATATAAACATAGGCAGCTTAGACAAAAAGGTAACATAGCTGTCAAATTAATGACTTCAGAGATTATGAATAGATTCTTCTACAAAGAATTATTGTTTCCTTTTAGAATTATTAAAATGGATGACACAATGAAATGGCTAAAAATATCAACTTAAGAATATCCATGAAACAAAGTGTACTTTTCACCCTTTTCACTTATGTATAAGAATAACTGAGAATAATCTTTCTGAATTTCCTTAACATATCACTATCAGTTCTTTTAATGAGTGCAACGTAAATCTGTGATGTTAAATAAACAATTTGTATGCTTATATTCAAGGCATTTTCGATAGAGTTACTAAGATATATAAAATATTTAGTTCTAATATATCAGCAATTAAGAAAGAAATATTAAATTAACCAACTCCTATTGAGCTCAATTTAGTAACTAATCCATATTTACTAAAAAAAAATTAAGTAGGAACAGAGGGGAGAACACACTTCATTTGCTTTTTAAATAAAATTTTGCCAAATAAATGTAAGAATCAATTTTATTGTGTGAGCTCACATACTAACTCTCTATGCAAGATGATTATAGCATCTCAATCAACAGTAATTAGTTACTTTGCTGTAGTGCTTAATGACTTCCAGATAAATGCAGGTAGACAAGTTTACAATGTTACTGCCAAGCTACTCTCTATTCTTCAGGTGGAGCATCTGTTTTGAATTAATTGCTAACCCTTCCATAGGAAATCCTTTCTGGTGTTAGAAAAACAATACCTAGTTATTTCAAATGGTAAGATACTTGTATGGTGATACAATTCTTTTGTTGAATATGTGTATATTATTTGTCCAACAGGTACATACAATTAACGAGAAGTGTGAATTAAACAACAGCTTTGGTCTTTGAGAAAACGTATTTCCCCAAAGAGTAATATCTGCTTTTTTGGCAAGGAATTGTAATTATTTCAAAAGAAGAAGAAAATAATGATGCAAAATTTAACCTCTTTTCTATGCAAAGGTAAATAGCTTTTTTGAAGAAAAAAAAACACTATAAAATTACCAGCTCAAAATTTCAAACAAAATGGGTATAAATTCCAGTGAAAAATGAAAATAATAAATAGAAAACTGAGGTTGACAAACACTGCAAGTATTTATTGTGGTCTGTAATAATCATGTGGCTATTATAACAAATTACTCCCAACTTTAATGGCTTATAATAACGCAAATTTTTTGACCTCATAGTTTAGAAATCAGAAGTCTAGAAGCTCAACTGATTTATATAAAAGTGTTGGTAAAGTTGTCCTTCTACAGATTCAAGGCAAGAAATAATTTCTTTTTCTTGTCATCAGAATTGTTTGCCTTCACCTCGAAAGCCAACAGTATGGCCTCTTCCTGCCTCCTCCTTTCTCTGATCTCTGTCTCTCTTTCTGTGTCTCTGTCTCTCTGTGTGTCCCTCTCTCACTCTCTCTGTCCATACCTTTGCTTCTGCCCTCATACTTCCTTTTTCTTTCTGTTTTTATATTTATGTATTTTTTATTAATGTTATTGATAAACAAATAGCAATGAGACAGTTTCAAAACAGGTTAGTAGGACACTTTCAATAATTAACATATTGCATATTGTTGTCTTCGGAGTGGTTATTCATAATACAAGATGCAGACATGATATCCTGTCCACAAACACTATTAGTACAAATCTTTCTTCTCATTGAAATAAGAGAAAGTAGCTGTATATCTATCCTATTTTGTATATACAGATACAAAATGGTCCTTCATTTTTATCCCCTTTTCTTGTTTAGTTTTGTCAGAGATGGGTATTCCATTGCCATTTAAATATTGTAGGTGCGTGAATTCAGAAAAATAATCTAATATAGTCAGTAATCCATAATAGTAGTGGGTTATCCACAGGACGGGCAATGTCAGAAGTTGTTGACTTGAGCCTTTTGCAGCTCAGCATATTAATATGGTTTTACTAGTCCTTCAAGGTCAGTGAGGACTCAGGACATAGGAGAACCTGGACTGGAACAACCCGTAACTCAGTGGTGTCCCAAATTTTCTGATCAAGGAGATTATGGGGCCAAAGAGGAAAGTGATCGACAATATAGAGTATGCCTAAGGAGAGTCACGTGGAGAGAAAACATTCTCTCAGGCTTTCACAGAGAGCACATTGGTCAAGCAATGGCCGTGACTCATCCACATGGATGACACTTACAAAGGTTCTACAATCTGAGGTACAAGGTCTCAGGATAAATCCTGAGGGGATTTGAATGACCTTATCAGACCCAAAAGCTACAACTCTTGCTGCATAGGTGCTGCTTTATCTTGGCCTTAGCCATCCAGCAGAAAAGTATAAAATTGAGGTATAAAAAAGCAAAAATGCCCTCATACTTCCTTCTCTGCCTCTGTATCTCCTGCCCCTCCTTTTTAAGGGAGCTTCCTGTAATCATTTTGGTACCATTCTTATATTCCAGGGGAAAAAATAGGGAAAAAAGTTAATTTAATCCTATTTACAGTGTAGATCTTTCCCATGCAAAGTCTCACATTTACAGTTTCTGGCACTGGTTTGAAGGCCTCTGAGGGACACGACTTTACCTAGCACATGGCTTATGGGTTTATTTCTACTAAGCTAAAACACCCCTAATAGAGCTGATTTGGGGTATTGTCTCTTTTCATGGCTGATACAAATAATTTATATTCACATCCTCCATATCTAATTGTTCTGCATAAGAAGTTAACAAAGGCTGAGCTTATAATAGTTTAATATACTATCTTCAATGCAAGCAGTAAGTTTTGGGGGGTGCACTTTGTTTCATAAATCAAAGTTAACATTTTGGGAGCAGGAGGAAAAAGATAATTCTCCAGGTTAAAACTAAGCAATTAGCAATTGGTATTTTCCCCCAATATCATTCAATTCATCTAGCCAAAGTGCATAAATTCTACCTTCAATAATAGTATTAACTGTAGGTTAAAGCTAACCTGGTCTACTATACTAGGACAACGGCAGCATAGTCTAGACTGTTCTTTAGCAGTATGTTGAAAAATCTCCCAAATTTAACATTAATCAAATTAACTTAACATTAATACAATTGAACAAGCAAAAGCAATTATGAAGATGAAGATGCTGATCCAACTACTTTTAGTATTATCATTCAGAGTAATATAATGTGGCATATTGTTCTACACTTTTTTACAGCTTTCACAGCACAGAAGTGAAATGTCATCACGAGCAACTCTGAAGGTCCTTCCTTCAGCTTTGGAATAGGCATTGTGAGACTTTTTCTATAATTTTCATTTATACTGGGGCCATGAGGCCTCAGGACGAAAGAGGTGCTTAAGTCCTTCCCATAGCTTGCTTAGGTAAAATCTTAAAATTTGTTTTCCCTATCTAGGAATGCAACTGAAAGCAGCCCAGAAATATACAAGGAATAGGGGTAGTTTGGGATGCTTAATGTCTGTTAATATCTCACAGTATGTATAAATAATATGCAGGGGCTGGGGAGATGGCTCCATGGAATAAGTGCTTGCCTGGCAAGTGCAAGGGCCTAAGTTCAAATCCCCAGTTCCACCAAAATAAATAAATAAATAAACAAACAAATAAACAAATATAATATGCAATGAAAAATCTCTAGAATCATTTTAAAATTAGTCAGTTAAGCCTGATGTAAACACTAATTTGTTCAGCAGTTACCAAAATGCCTTCATAGAAAAAAAGATTTTTGAATTTTGTATACAGATTTCTTAAATCAAATCAATGAAGAAAATCATAAAATATGTCTGTTTCCAGTTTTAATTAATGTTCACAGTAAAAAATCTTTATAACTTTTTGGTAAATGACTAGTATCTTTTATACATTTCATGTTTGAGATGTATTTCCAAATTATTCAATAACACTTGTTCAAAAGTTTTCTTTTTGTCATTCTCCAATTTTATAGTACTTTATGTATGTGGTACAGGGTCTCACTACACAGCTTGGACTCTCAGTGATCCTCCCCTGGCAGCCTCTGCAGCAATTGGATTACAGACGTGTGAAACCATGCCCAAACTCTTGCCTGCTCATACTGCCTGAGGGTGGGGCCAGCACAGCATGAAGTACTGGGGATCGAATCCCACTCCCTGAACCTGCCTAAGCAGGAGCTTAGTCTGCTGAGCTATCTCGCCCATCCTGTAGTACTTTATCTTAATAACCTCACTCTTGCTTTCATTATAACATTTTAACAGCCTCACTGTAGTGTTCTGAATCTGCAGGCAAGGAGCAGTCTGATACATTGATTGGAGGTAGAGTTTCACAATGATGCCTGCATTATTAGTTCCAAAGCTTCTAGTATACATGATGAATGAGTATCGTAAACATTAACTTCTCATATCCTTGGAATCTTCTGTCAAATATCACTTTGATGTGAGCTTGAGATTAAAAGCAATTATTTTGTAAATTAAATAATTTGGGAACATATTATTAAACTGGAACTAATAAACAGGAAGAATTTTGCTACCCATCCTTACATATTTAGCAACATTCCTATGTGGAGAGTGTGGTGAGGCGAAAGTGTTTGGCATTAAGAAGCATGGGTTTCCTGCCCACTATTAAAATGGATCCAAAAGGTGTTTGGAGCCATTCTGACTCTAACACTTGTAGCTACTGAAGTTGAGAGGGTCATAGCCTCTCCCTAGACACTGGCATTCAAGTTTCTAATAGAGGTTGACTAAATTATCTTTACCATCTTGTCAAGGTCTAAAAGATTCTTTAAAAGAGAGAGAGAAAAAAAAAACAACCTTAGAACCTGCCAAGACTTACAGTCCCTTAATTTGAGAGCAATTCCATTGCAAATTCCTACATGCAGACAACCTGGACGTTACAAATCAAAGTGAAAACATCACTTATGAATAAATAACTAAAGGAAAAAAATAGAAAGACTGACTGGGTCTGGAAAGACCAATGCTGCTTTTCACTGGAGACAGCCTACGAATCTATTTTTTTAACATGTTGATTTCAGTACAACTGAAGGTTTATGATGATTTTGTGGCCTTTTTTTTTTTTTTTTTTTTCAGAACCAGGGATTGAACTCAGGCCCTTAAGCTTGCCAGGGAAGAACTTTTTCTGTCCAATATCACTTTGATGTGAGCTTGAGATTGAAAGCAATTATTTTGTAAATTAAATAATTTGGGATCATATTATTAAATAGGAACTAACAAACACAAAGAATTATATTACTCATCGTTATATATTTAACAGCATTCCTATGTGGAGAGAGGGGTGAGGCCAAAGTGTTTGGCATTAAGAAGCATAGGTTTCTTAAGAAGCATAATTGTCATAATATGAGTCAAAAGTACCACATTAAAAGTAGTCAATTTAAGATGATAATTCCTTATCTATTGATGGCAAAGGCACTGAATAGCATGTTGCTGATTGTTGGACTAAACATCAAGAGCTTTTACTGAACACACTTGTTCTTGTGGGCATAGAAGGAGAAACCATAGAGGATGTACAGTGTGTTCCAGTTTACTGGCAATTTATGAAACCCTTGTGTTTGGCTGGCTTATGTTAATACAAATATTACTCAGTTCTTAAGAGGTTTACAGGGTGACAACAAGGCCACAAGGGGCTCAGGAGAGGGCTCAGGGTGACAACAAGGCCACAAGGGGCCGGGGAGAAGGAACATAAAACAATACATCGTAATGCAAAAATTGGTAAAGAATATGTAAGAATCAAGAAGACCATGATATTTTGCTCAACATGAATAATGTTATTGAGCAAATGATATTTTTAGCACTTTTCACAAATTAGGAAACTACTCAATTAACAAATGTCTAAAATAGAAAAGAATGTCTAAAAGGGGAAAGAATATTATAACCATAAGAGTTTCATGTTTACATGGACCAAATAAGCAAAACTTTTGGTGTGTGGAAAATATGTTGTTCATTTTGTAATAGCACTGGACCTCAAACCAACTTGTCAGAAAGTAACTAGTCCAGTTTCTTAGGAAATCATCTACCCTTTGGTTAATGTAATCGTGCATGTAACAATCACACTGGCAATTCTATTTCTAGACCTAGAAACACTGAAAAACTCACAGCCTTTATTACAGGAACGAGATTCAAGAGGCCTAGAGGACCAGTCTAATGCTTGCTGCCATGATGGTTAACCTTAGAGTAGCTTAAACCCATACAGAGAATGATGTGCCCTTGGGACCTGAGTCTAGCTGTTCCAGGATGCTCTGAGCTGTCCTATGTACCCATAGCCCTTGACACGTCTCTATGCTTTACTTTCAAGCCCAAGGTGACCACCAGACTCTTCACACACTCAAGGATGACCCTCAGAGTCTCTACATAGTCATCATCTTTTTCCATGTCCAACTTCTATACTCATTTTAAACTCCCAGAATAACTGTTGAGAACCACTCTGAGAGCTGAATATAAGAACAGTCCACGTATTTTTGATTATCTACTTTTCATTCTATATATAATCAGAATCACTTTTTAAAAAACACACAAAAAACTGTTAGACCCACAATTACTCAGGAAAGGCTTTGGAAAATATTTTTTTAAAAAAAGAATACAAGTTTGTACACTTACCTGTAATGATTTTACTTATGTGCATTCACTTAATAAACAATCTTTGTTTTCATCTACTACCAACACGTCTTTCAGCAGTTTCCCAGATTCTTCCTGATATGACAATTTCATCTAGCTTTCCTTAAACTCACTTTAATGCCTACTTATCCTTCTGCTAATATCTTAAGCTCATCTCAAAATAGTTTTATGATGTCTCTGCTAGAGAATCCTACAACAGATTCCTGTACCACAAAGGTGCTTACTTCTGAATCTCTTTCGACAATAGCAATGTTAGATTTTGTTTTTTCACTTATCTCTTTCAAAACCTGTATAACTCAGCAAATCCAAGCATCACCAAGTAGAAACAGAGACTATTTAAGTTTATGATTTTGTTTACAGAGCCTATGAAAAGATACGGAAGAAATTTTATGTTTAATAAATATTAAGTGAACCAGTGTTATGGTTTGTGTCTAGTTGTACCCCCAAAGCTTCATACAGTCATTGGAGTGGGCTTCTAGAGTTTGTAATTAATTCATGATACAAAGCTTGGATTATGGGTGTGAGTGCTACACCCACCCGGGGGTAGATAGCCTGAACACAAAGAAGGAAAAGAGGCTTGCTAGCTGCCACAGCAGCCGCTGCTCCTCCCTTTAGGCTCTTTGCTGTTTTCTGCCTCCATGAACAGTTGCCCTCTGCCATGTGACACTCTGCCTTGGATCCAGTCAAGTGAAACCTCCACAAACTGTGAGCTAAATAAACCTCTCCTCCCTTAATTTTTGTGTATGACATATTTTCTCCCAGCAATGAGTGGAAAGAAACCAAGACAACCAGTTTACTTTTTATTGTATTCATTCTCTCTAAACTCTCTTCGGAATTTCAGTGTCACTTCACTACCATCTTGGTCTAAATAAATTGAAATCTACAAGGCCTGTAGTTCTCAAGACTTTTTTTTTTTCTTAATCTAGGTAAGGCATTGAACAGATCTTCCTAGAAGAAATCAACTGTCTCACTTAGCTACCCATGCAACTTAAAGGATGTCTAGTAGAGAAATTTTTGAAATAACAATGCTTTGAATTATTTAAACAACATATTTTCACCTTACTTTATACATGCATAATGTATCTGCAAATACCTGATGTATATTCTCAATAATTTTCAGTAATGTAATACTCTCAATAATTTCCAACATATTGCAAGTTCACATAATTATATTGGTTCATTGTAGGCACACCAGAGGTGCAATTCATTTCAAGGCATAATTTTTGTGAAACAATTGCTTTACGGAAAAAATAGAACACAAATGATAGAGTTTTCAGTAAAAAAACAAATGCTCAGGCAAAAGTAGTTGTGTATAACAGTGAAGCTCTTCAAAAGCAAATTAATTAGAAAGCTGTTTGTAAATGAAATATAGATTCACTTTCATTCTAGGTGGCATTAACATTTTTTATAGATAAAGCACAAATATGAAATTTTGACATACTAGTTAAATTCAAATTGTGTTACGATTCACTTTATGGGCTAATGGAAGTAGTCAAGATAGATCATCTTAATGATCAGAGTTGACAATGAAATGGTAAGCAGACCATAATTAATGAATTTCCCATTTAGCCTTCCCTAGTACTGGCACTCTTCCAGGATAGATTACTAACATTAAACACCATCATTAAAGCAGTATTTTGTTTTAGGAGAAAACATTATGTTTACGCAAGATGTGCATGGGCCCATGTTAGACGGGAAAAAATTTGTTCAGATCTCCATCTAAGATACTATAATTCTACCTATGGTTAAAAAGGAATGTAATGATTGTTAATGGGTGTTGTTCTCCTTTCTGGTGTTATGTAACATATATAACAGTCTAAATGATTTGAATCTCCTTTCTGTTGCCATCTTAATTTTTAAATTCTGAACTACTCATTTCTAAAGGTAATCATTTTTGTTGTGACATTTTGCTTCTATAAAAATATTTTTAACTGTTCAATAGTTAACATCATAGCTATTGCTTAGTTGGACAGTTGTGTCCTTGATTAATGTACAATATTATACCAGTGGGAAATAAAACCCAAGAGCTGTGTCTGAGTCATAAAGAGCTATTAGGGTTCAATCTTGGGTACCACATGCCACATTGGCCCAGCCCTCGGGTGCGCTGTGGTGGTGTGTGCCTGTAATCCCAGCACTGGAGAGGCTGAAAACAGAAGAATCGCTATGGGTCTGCGCATGTAGTAAGATCCTGTGCCAAGTATATTTTAAAAGAAGAAATATTGTATCTTCACCTATGTTAATTCTAAAATAAATGATTATGGGTACAGCATGAATAGTTAACCTAATCCCTTATTTGTTTACTCATGAAATTTAACATTAACATGTATTCTACTTCTATACAATTCACATGAAGCAATATTACTTGTAAGCTAATTTTTACATATATATGGAATTTTTTTCTTCAAGTTTAAGAAATTTAGGATACAATGTATATTTTGAATTCTTCTGGGCACTAATTATCAAACAATATCTTAAAATATTCAACTTGCATAAATTCTCTCAATGGTTTTTATACAGTCTTTAAAAATCTCCAAACAGAAAGATGGCCTCTTGAAATGTATTAAGTGAACAACTTTATGTCATGCACAAGGCTAGAAGTACAAAACATTATCTAGTATTGATCAAAATAAATTGATGGATATACTATCAGTTTATAAACTTCTGGTGGAAGTAATATAGCATAAAATGATTCACCCCACTCAATCCTACCTTTGAAAGCTAAAAGATCTTGAAACATTATTTACAAAATCTTTCCATTTGAAATTGTACCTCTATGTAGTTAACTACTCCTTTCATCTGTCCACATCTATTCTAGTGTTCAATATAATAATTCATACTGTACTTTCTGTCATTTAAAATATTCCTTTCTCTAGATTATATTGATATCACAGATTTGGATGGTTACCATCGTTTGAAATCTGGATGTAAAAATACTATATTATACAATATTTCTTTCAGTTTCAGTTCGACTATAATTTTCCAATTAGTTTATTATATAGTACTTCATGGAAAACATATAAAGAAGTATTAATAAAGTGTTTAATGATTTTGTGTAACATGATGGATGAACATTTTGCAAATTTTAATGCAAATTTTAAAATTATATCCATCCAATACTGTGTAATTTGTGTTGATACTTAGCAAAGAAAGACAACCAATTTGCTATTATTCCAGTCCTCCTACCCTCAGCCCAACAACCTGATTCTTGACACCCCCATCTGAGTGCTCTTGAATTAAAGATTGAATTGTTTCAGTAGTACTCGGTGTGCCATTTAGATACAATCAAAGCATAATCAGGCCCTGCTTGTTGTGATGATTAGAAGCAGTAGTAAAATGTTGCCATCACAGCAGAACAATTGCTTATTGCTATAAGACTGGAGCTCAGAACGCAGATTCAATTTATATTTCAATCATCCACCTCCCCTCACCAAAGCACTATATTCTCAAATCTTTCTCTGCAATACAGTGATGCTTATTAATTTAATCAGCTGTCTATTTCCTGCCTATAAATGCCAACAATCAATTCTGAATGGTAATCAGCTGGGTTTTTGGGTTTTTGTTTTTTTTTTTTTTTACCAGATAGTGTTGTACAAGTAAAAAAAAAAAAAATCAGTGTTTAGAAGTGGTGCAGTATTCCTCACAGAAGGAAGGTGAGAGACCTAGTAGCACAGAAGTTAGAAGACTGCAGATGGAGCCCCATTTTTTATCTACAACCTGGAACCTGTTATGAATTATTCAAAATTTATGAAAGTATGTGTCTTCTCCAGATTGTAAGTGATCCAAATTGGCACACAAACTCAGTCAAAATCTTTTACTATATAATTGCCGCTGTTGCACTGAAAAAATATGATACAGAACTCACTGCACTGAGGGCCAACTCGCATGTGCATAATCATGGGAATACTCAGATTCAGACACTTAAAAATGCAATTTTTACCAAAGTAAGATGAAAGACAGTGACAAAAAGCTAGAAGCACATGTTTATGGCTAATCTGAAGATTTCTTATATTAATTTTGTCCTTTTTTATTTCAGTAAAATACAGCAAACCTAAAATTTGCCATTTTAACCATTTAAGTGTGCAACTCAATGGCATTACGTAAATTTAGAATGTTGAGTGGCCATTCTTACATTTTAACACTAGATGGAGGATTATGGATAAAAAGGAGACCAATATTGCTATAACCTGTTGCTAAACGCAGATGGACCAAGATGCCAGCATCGTTTTATCCTCCCTTCTCAATCAGTGATGGGAAATCTCATCAGGTTAGTAAGATCTACACAGAAAGGATGGCTCCGCATCAGACAACTTCATTATAATGTTGCAACTGACAGCTGGTATATACTGTACAAGAATGTGTATGTGTGGGTACATATATTCATGTGCTTACAAATGTGGCTCATTTTCTTAAAAAGTTGTAGTCAGTTAATAACAAATATTATTTGTTTGCTTGTTTGTTTGTTTTGGTTAATAGGAAACCAACTCTTGGCCTTGCACTTGCTAGGCAGGCCTCGTGCTGCTGAGCTCCATCCACAACCCCACAAGCATACTTTACATTAAGTGCATGTTCATTGGTGTGCAATGATGGGACTGGAATGTATATTTTTGCAATAATCAGTACATGCAACTTTTGAAAACTTGCCTTCATTTTGATAACATTCAATTGGATCCTAAGAAATGTACAAAAGTCAATAAAACAAATGTATTTTGGAACAACTAACATAAAGATTGTAGAAAATGTGATATATCCTATTTTAGAATTTACATAAGCTTAACAGAGTTGCATAAAATATTTGGGAAGTTTTCAATTATTTTTGGACTTTTTCCAAATCTGGCCAACTATGCTGAACATGGTAGTTTTCTCCAAATTCTAACGATGTACTTGAGACTATGTTATTACACGCTTACCTTAGAAGGAACACTTTTAATACCATGACTTTATTTTTAGAAAATTTATTTCTGAGGGCATCTTCCAATATTGCCTTCTGCTAACATTTAATACATACTACCTTTTCATTTGGTATTAACTTTTGAGGATGAAACTTTAAGTACTATTATTTCAGATTTCAGTTATGGAATGGTGGTTATAGTCAAGCCGGCATGGTTATCTCTTTCCAGACAAGAATATGAAACAGTGGCCTACAAAGAAAGTCAAATAACCTCTGCTCATTTTTTTCCAGAAAATAAAGAGAATGAATTTCCCATCTTCCTGATAGCATATGGCTTCTCACTGGTGTAGTACAGCAGTTGATAGGAGGGACAGATTGTTCTATGTCCGGATTTCTCAGTGCAGTATCACATTCTTCTCACATGGGCCACTCTTATCCAAATGTCATTTTCTGGTTTAATTTATATGCAAGGATAAAATGGCACTCTACTCTCTGAAGATTTCTTTAAAATCTGTTTCCAAGGTTTAGGACTTCCTTGCTTTGCTTTTGCACTTATTTATTTGAATTAGTGTCTTTGAGAATAATTTCAGGTGGCTCACACTTAGTCCATTTTAGGACAAAGAGATACATGCTCTGGAAATCATTTATTTTCTTCAGTTCTCATACACTTAATACCACAAAGTTTGTGAAAGCTCCTTAAACATTAGCAGATAAAATGTATGATTAAATAAATTGACATGACAGCTCAACTAAAGTTTAGCACATCCCAAAGTACACGTGATGTTAATTGGTCCTGAAGAGTGGACTTACACTGAGGAAAGTTGGCAAATTCTTCTCTGGATATTTTATATATGATTTCAGGTATCAGATTAACATTCAGTGAAAGGTTGAAGTGCCTATTAGAGCAAATAATTTATCTTTTTCCCAAGTCTTCATGAAGTGGTCAGCATATTGAACACTTCAACTTTCATGCAGACTTTGACAATTCAAATAGAATTTTAAAAGCATATATTTAAAAAACTATAAGCTAATGTTGTGGGTAAAGGATGCTTCATAGTAATGGAAAGATGTCTTATGTCTTCACACAGTGTAAATATGTAAATGATAAAGAATAGATTAAAATCATTCCTATCATACTTACTTCCTGATAGGAAGTTTCCACTGTACTCTCTCAATGAACCAATGAAATCAATGTGTAAGAGACAGATGAGTCAACTCTGTCTCTGGAGAGAGATGACCTGAATGGGAACACTACCTTGAATTAACGTGAGAGCACTGTAAATCAAGCTCTGTCATGCAATCTGCACTACTGTAAGCCAAATGATTGGGGAGGTACCTGGCAACTATCGTGAACAAATCAATGCCTAATTACAGTGTTTCAAAATGGTTATGCCAAAACTAAAATACAGCCATATTAAATATTACTCTCTCTGATCATGGCATTCAATTCTTTTCGTGGATGCTAGTAAGACCTCTGAATTTTTTGATAGCACAATGCTAGCAGTGAAACACTTTTAAGCTAATATATACATACACACATTTGTATATAGCATTATAAAATGTTATAAAATAATTAAAATTAGATAAAAGATTATATCAAGACTGTAAGATTAATATGCAAGTTCCTGAATTTTTTTATGAAAAAACTTTATAATTCCCAAACCTGTGTCCTAAATACCCAAATATTTTAAAAAAGTATTAAGTCAATTTTGGTAAAAATCAGAACAATAATATTTTATCAAAAATGCTGTTTTCTGATCAAGAAGATTAAGGGGCCAAAGAGGAAAGTGATCGATGACTTAGAGTGTGCCTAAGGAGAGTCACATGGGGAGAAAACACTCTCAGGCTTTCACAGAGAGCACATTGGCCAAGGAATGGCCGTGACTCATACACATGGCTGACACTGACAAAGGTTCTACAAGTTGACGTACAGGATCTCAGAATAAATCCTGACGGGATTTCACTGACCTTCTCAAACCAAAAAGCTACAACTCTTGTTGCACAGGTCCTGCTTTACCTTGGTCTTAACCATCCAGCAGAAAAGTATGAAGACGAAATACAGGAAGTAAAGCCATGCTGTTAAGGTGAGCTGTGGGGGACTCAGGTCAATAATTTCTGACATTGCCAGTTAAACAGAAGACCCAATGCTACTATGGGCTACTGGACTCTTTTAGAATATTTTGCTGAGTTTACACACCTATAATATTCAATAACGGAACTTAGAAAAAAAAGGGTATACCGATGAATGTCCATTTTGTATCTGTGTATTCAAAGTGGTTAGGATAGATATATAGTTGCATTCTCTTAATGAATAGAATGATTTGTTCTAATGGTGTTTGTAAATAGGATCTCAAGTCTGCATCTTGTACAGCAATTAACCACTAAGAAGAATATATGCAGTGTGTTTTTTGTTGAATCTGTACTTCCAATTTGATTTGAAACTGTCTTATTGCTATCTGTTTATCAATAAAATTTTGAAAAAAAATGCTGTTTTTCTAAATAACTATATATAAAATTAGACATGGAAAACTTTAGGCAACTCTTCCAAAATTATAAATAAGCAGTTAAAGTTTTACATAATATTTTCTTTCTAGAATTCTGAAAGTATAAATTTGATATACATCAAATATACCTGTTTATACTTGTACTAATTTGCTTCTATTTCTTTCATTATTTACCTATTATCTATTGGACTATTAATCATGATAAGAAGAAATCAGTGAAAATAAAATCTGCAATAAATTCAGATTCCCAGGGGTGAAATACAAATCTACTACCTGGGTATGAAACAGGACACCTGTGAGACTTTTCTTCTTGGATAATGAAGGATGAATTCTCAGTAGGACCTTCATGGTTATCACTGATAGGATGGATAGAGTATTTCAGTGATATACTTTTAACCCCACCAATAATGGCAGCATTTCCCTGTAAGTATTTTCCACAACTAATTCATTTACCTTTTTTTGTCTCTCATTTTAAATTCTCTCCTTTTGGATGTCTCCTCCTGCTGTAATACTATACTCTCCTTGAGTATGACTTGCAACAGAATCAAGAAAGAGTGTATATGTAATTCCATACCCTGATAGCTAAATATGTACTGGAAAAGAAAGGGAAGATCACCAGGTCATGTTATGTTCCTGCTTAGTTCACGTACTATTAAGCAATATGTTTTATTTATATCTATGAAACTCTACTGTATTATTTCTTGCATTGAAGGCCATTAGTGAATTATAATAAAATAGCTGGCACAGAAAACAGATCAGAAGGATTCATATAAAAGGTATTGACAAGTCATCATTAAAGATGATTGTACTCTGGTGCTTATTATTTTTGTCCTCAATTTTTCAATAGTCCTATATAAACTCTTTAATAGTTTGTATTTTTAATTCAGTGAATTAAGTTTGCATTATTGATCCTCTAAAATATTAAAATTCTTTTAAAAGCTATATTGCATAATTTCTCTTGGAGTTCACTTATTTGGTGAATATGCATTTTATTTAATTTTAATATATTTTATACACACAATTAATCATGAATTATTCTTAAGGACTTAATATAGAGAACATTAAATTTACATTATAGGAATAACTGAACTCACTACTAATTATTCTCTGTAAAAAAACAGTTTTGTTTTACTTTTATTATTTATTTATTTATTTATTTATTTATTTATTGATATTATAGGGAAGGGTCTACAGAATGTTAAGGGTCTCATTACTAGATCGGACTCATAGTGAGCCTGTTTACAGCCTCCCAAAAGCTGGAAGTACAGAAGCAAGCCACCATGCCCAGTCCAGGCCTCGGGGATGGGGCCGGCATTGGGATGAAACCCCACCCCTGTGCCTGCTTGCAGGTGCTTTAATCCACTGAGCTATTTGGCCGGTTCTTGTTTTACTTTTAAAGAATTCATGTAGTTACCATTAATTGCGATCATGATGAGACACAACCTGAGACCATACTAGGCTGCGCTGCTGCTAACTGCTGCTTCAAGCACCGAATTGTCCACAATTCCTGTTTAGTAAAATGGCAGACATAAGGACATCAATCTGAATAAGAGTTAGTCTTTTTGTATCATGACCACATAGTTATACAAAACTATGGATTTGGAAGAAATGTGCTTCAGAGACATGATTTAACTTGTAGGCACCTATATTGTGGCTTAATTTCAACTACATAGTAATTGTTTCAAACTTTTTTTATTAATTTTATCGAGAAACAGCAATGAGACAGTTTCAAAACTGATTAATAGGGCAGTTTCAATAATTAATATATTGCATACTGTTATCTTCTTAGTGGTTATTCATAGTGCAAGACGCAGACATGATATTCCATCCAAATACTATTAGTACAAGTCTTTTTTCTCATTGAATTAAGAGAAAGTAGCTGTATATCTATCCTAACTATTTTGTATATACAAATACAAAATGGTCCCTCCGTTGTAACCCCTTTTTTGTTTAGTTTTTTCAGAGATGGGTATTCCATTGCCATTTAAATATTGTAGGTGTGTGAATTCAGCAAAATAGTCCAATATAGTCCAGTAGTACATAATAGTAGTGGGTTATCCATAGGACTCGCAATGTCAGAAGTTGTTGACTTGAGCCTTTTATAGCTCAGCATATTAATATGGTTCTACTTTCTATATCTTGTTTTTATACTTTTTTTGCTGGATTGTTAAGACCAAGCTAAATCAAGACCTATATAACAAGAAATGAAACTTTTGTATCTGATAAGAAAGGATGTGCAAACTGGGGTACAGGGTTGCAGGGTAAATCCTGAGGGGACTTGACTGTTTCAAACATTTGGCAGAGACTTCTTTTACTCTCTACTTCCAAGGTTGCTGCAATAACCGTGAAGATACCCTTAGCCCTTGAAAGCAATGCTGCTCCAACCAGCTATCTAAGAACATTCTAAACCACAGATTCCACTAGAATAAACCCTTGAGAGTATTTTGTAACATGTTTTAAACAGAATCTTGTAAATACATTTATGGTTCTTAGTTTGACCAAGTTGGTTGACTAAATGCTTGAGACAGTGTTGGTGGGAAACACTTTTACCAATCATGCCAAGGCCACTCTGAGGCTCCCTCTACATTATCCCCTTCCCAAACACCACAAAGTACTTGTCCCCTTCTGATTCCCTCTCCTTTCCTCTGTAGTACTACCAGAAATAAGGAGAAAACCAATCTAGAAACACTAGCATCTTACCCAAAGCATGTATTTTAAATCTTCAGATATTTT
>NW_004524601.1:15753530-15770910 GCF_000260255.1 Octodon degus
CAGGCCCTCACACTTGCCAGGCAAGCACTTATTCTACTGAGCTATCTCTCCAGCCCCTAGATATTTTCTCCTTCTTGTATTCGCCCTGAAAATATTCCTGTGATAAATGTCCCAAGGTCATATCAGGAAGTGTCCAACTCTGAAAACCACCTCCTGCAGGTGTGACCTGCTAAGCCTAGCAGTTAGAAAAGGTCCAACTTCTCTTTTCTGATTTTTTCAAGTGGCAAGCCAGCATGTATTCTAGAAAATTATGTTGAATTTTCATCACAAGCAGTTTATGAGTAATGCTTTCTCTGCTTTTGTGAACATTTATTACCTTTAATAGTAAACAGAAAATTGCAAACACGAAGAAGGAAAAATGCTAAGTGAAAAATTACAAAGTAAATTAAAAGTATCCCACAAACATGGTAAATGGTGAATTCTAGTAAAATCCCTGTATTTTACTAGATTATAAATATTCATTCTATTTTGATGCACTATGTCACGCTCAGAAAATGTACCAATTGGTATCACTTCAACTGAGGAGCTTCCATTTGATGTATCAGCTCTAACAAGAAAAAGCACTAAGAAAATCCCTCTGATGAACATTACGATAAGCTGAATAATGGACAGGCATGACAATTTTAAGTATAAGACTTTGATTTCACAAATAGGAAAATAGGGAGGCAAAAGAAAAATTATGAAACTGTGATATCTGAGGTAATATTTCCTAATTTTAAATCTTTATAGTTGGACATAGCCACGTTTTCTAGTGTATGAGAATTCATACATCTTGTTACTTTTATACTAAGCCAAACAAAATGGAACATACGTGGACATAGGTATGGTAAAATCTTGCCACTTTTATACATTGCCTATAATGTTCACAAGATAGATGTACATTAAAGATAACAAATGAAATTGCAGAGAATGTAAAACATATATTTCCTTAGTCACTTTTCTTGTTGCTGAGACAGAATGGTCAACACCTAAAGTTAAAGGAACAAATATTTACTTTGGCTCCCAGTTTGTAGAAGTTTCAGTCCATGATAACCTGATTCCAAGGGAGGCCGGCATGAGAGAAGGGCATTTTAGAAGAGAACAGGTCTAAGCCGGCAGAAGGTAGCAACAGAACAATGCGGTGAAGAAGCAAGTCCAAGTAAGTGCACAGCCTCCTTCAGGTCTTTTCGTTTCATTGAGGCTGCGGGGCTTAGGGCGGACGCTAAGCCCACTAGTGGACGGATGGAGTGCGCACACGCCCTGTATCCCAGAATCACTCTGCAGATCCGGCCCTCCCTGCAAAAGCCTCCACCTATGGCTGCGTGAGGCTTCGGAGGACACTGAGACACAAGCCATAACATTTTCTTATTTGTAAACGGCAGTTGTGATAATGTACAGTTAAAGTTATTGAAATGATTAAATGACACTTTAAGCAACTGCATACCGTAAGTCCTGACATGGAGTAAGTTCTTAGAATATTAAAAAAGAAATTTATTTATTTATTTATTTATTTATTTCAGGGATTTGAAAATATAAATTATAAGTGTACCTCAGGAAATATTAAACCAAGAGGACTTTTAAAATTATGTTAAAATGAAACATGATAATATAATTATTAGTATGACTTTTAGTAGTAGAATATTAATTGTGAAAATTAATGAACCACATAATTTCTAATGCACTATTTTTCTGATGAGATTGTAATCGCAAAATGAGTAAAGATGTTAAACAGTGGAGAAAGTTAATTCTATATCCATTGATTTTTCAGAAAGGCAATGAATTGTAAATCAAAAAATTAGTAATTGAAATAGTTGAACTAAGAACTATTTTTCCCTCTATAGCTGATAGTTCATTCAATTTTAAATTATGTCCTTTACATTCTCAGCTGACTTTATTCTACTTTCCTCTTGTCCCATTGTTTACACTATGGAACAATGCACTGCTGCTTGCTTTCTAAGGATCTTCTGTCAAGAATGACAGAGAGCAGCGAGCTGAACCGCGAGCAGACGGCAGCCAGGCTTCATACCTCGTACTTACTGCGCATATGGGGCATCCAAGCTTCCATCTGGAGCAAGCCCATGGAGATCAAACAAGACATGTTTTATCCTAGAAAAGCTAGCGTCACCTGGGGACACTTAGGAAGCAAGACTCCTGGGCCTACTAAGATTCTAAGACACTGAGGTTCAGTACCTATGGAACTAGCCCCAAGAAGTGATTTCTAAATCTTCAGGTGAAGGTTGTGGTTCTCTAGGGTGACGCTTGTGCGTCGCAGAGCTTTGTATCCTTCTGCAGTCTAGTGAATCAATTAAGAGGATGCGCACAGATAATCAAATGTTCTGATCAGGCTCAGTAGGTAGCTTGGTGGCAGCCTAAGGGCCTGCCCAGAAGCTGGGTTTGATCCATGATACCACGTGCTGTGCCAGCCCTGGAATCCCACGCACACTGTGCTGGCCACCAAAACCAGGCGTGATGGTACATGCCGGTCATCCCAGTGCTGGGAAAGCTGGGACAGGAAGATCACTATGAGTCGAATCTGCATAGTAAGACACTGAACCAAATAAATAAATAAATAAATAAATAAATATCAAATGCTCTGATCAAGTCTCTGATCTTAATTTCACTGGATTTCCTTCATCACTTATTCTATATTTATTTGGTATTTTGTGTTGTAGTTGAAAAGCACATATCCATATATAATATAAAGAAAGGGGGAAGTATGAGTGTCCTTTATTTAGAAAAACAACAGGGTTAATTACATACTGGACAACTCCCTTATATTATTAAATTTGACAACAGTCCTAGTCCCTTGACTCCCTAATTCAGACTATTTCTACAGTAGTTACATATAAACAAGCTATTTAACATAACATGTTCTACAAAGAGGGATGAAATCCGTTGCAGTTCTCTTTAGTTATAAAGAGACAGAAACCAAGGTTAAGTAACTGGCCCAGGTAAAACAGTGAGAACTCTAACCCAGGTCCTTCTGGTTTCAAAAACCCAATCCCTATGTGTTATAGAAATGCACAAAGGGAAGTGGCAGGAAGCAAAAGGAGGCATGAAACCATGAAAGCTCCATGCCAAACCCAGAAAAACGTTGAAAAGAATTAAATCCTACAGTTGTCCTAATTCTAGTCAGGTTTCTCAGCTAAAAATAACCAAAATTAGCTCATTAAATGGAGCATAAAACACACTGATCGGAAAGGTATTAGGCAGCTGACAGATTTAAAGGTGAGACTGGGGGATCAGGCTCACTGAGGAGCCCACACTGCCCATGCATGGACGATATTCTTTCACTGGCACAGCCTGAAGCAGCTGCGCTCTTCCCTCAGCCTGAAAACTTCTTACTGATCCAGTTAGTGACCTAGATGGCGACCAGGTGCTCACCGGGGCCCTTCCCGCTCCACGCTGCAGCTGCACCTGCCTTGAATGAGTGGCATCCGATTCCCGGGCCTCCCTCATCTGCTCTGGGAATAGCCCTTCTCCTATGGTGTAGCTAAAGATCAATACCTTGAAATAACATCACTTAATATCACATTCTTAATCTCATTACTTAACACAGGGCCTGAGATTGTTGGAAAAAATAGCCAAATATCACATTAATGGCATCGCTGGTAGAGAGCAGTCACACTAGGTTGCACACCTCCTCCCAAAGCAGAATACGAGCAAGGACAGGAAAGAGGGAACCGGTTCAGGCAAATTCCTACCACTGGAGACTTCTATACTTGAAAGCATAATCTGTGAGTTATTGTCCAGATGAAGGTAATTATGAGAATGAAACCCAGTGCCACTAGTAGTTATGACGGGACAGCAGCATGAATTAGAACAACTCCAAGAAAAATTCAATGTACCATCACTCAGTTATTTAACTCACTATCCCTGCTGGATTAATTTGAATTCCTCTTAACTGCCTAACAATTCCTTCTTTTCTGATCCCCCACCTCTGTCTCTGTCTCTTTGTCTCTGTCTGTCCCTGTCTCTGTCTGTCTCTCTCCGTCTCTGTCTCTCTCTTTCTGTCTCTGTCTCTGTCTGTCTCCCTGTCTCTCTCTCTCTCTATCTCTTTCTCTGTCTCTGTCTGTCTCTGTCTCTGTCTCTCGGTCTCTCTCTCTTTCTCTCTGTCTCTCTCTCTGTCTCTCTCTCTCTGTCTCTCTCTCTCTCTCTCTCTCTCTCTCTCTCTCTCTCTCTCTCTCTCATTCTGTACTTAATTTTAGGCTTATAGTGATCCAGTGAAACTTGCCACTTAAACATTCAGAGTCTCCTATAATATCTATCAGTATTATTTTCAGACCCCAATCCGGTTTGAGTGTACTTGCAAACAATAATTGATTTAATCTCTGGCCCTGGCCAAAGGTAGCAGAATTCTATAGACTGAAAGAGAAACATGCATTCAGACAGGCTGAGGTTAAGAAAGCAATGTCTTCTACAATTACTGGTTATAGGATTAGAGAAATAGAAAGGTGGGGAGGGCTACATATATACACAGAGAACAAGAGAAAAATGAGTGACTTCTCTGCCTGTTCACATCTCCTTTGCCTCGAGCCTGTGAGGAGATACTATCCTTGTTTTATGTAGGTCGTGGAGAGAAAAGAAGGGAGTCACCCAATTGACCTATAATGTCCAAGTTGATAGAATTATTTTGTCATTTTATCATTGTGTCAGAATACTTGGTATGTTGGGTACCTGAAAATGAGTTATTTATATAATAACCTATGTGACTTCAGTTATTAATGTAACATTTTAATTAGTCATTTAAATTACAAGAAAAAATACTTTTTTCCTTACATCATCAAATTATGCTAACATTATGTGGGGCCTGGTACAAAGTGAATCAGTCTGTTTGTGCTACTAGTACTTCATTAACCTTTGCTTATGAGAATGACTGCCTTAAATATGGCTCACCAAGACAGCTCTAAGGAAGGCATTCATCTGCAGTTCTGTTGGTATCAGCTTGTGTGTAAAATATTAGATGTGTTTGAGCATCAGCACGTAGTATCAATTTCTCTAGGTCTCCATAAAAACACATGTTTTATGTTGTATAAATAATTTTACAGTGATTAACTATACAAATACAGTAGGATACTTTGTGCTATTTTATCCAAATCTGAAATTTGTCCCAAAGAAACATAATTATGATTGTTATGGAGAAAGTTTAATTAAATTCAATACTATGTGGAGATTTGAGTCTCAAATATTTGTTCAATTATTTTTTGATAGTATCACTTGGGACAGTCAAACAAATAAAGGAGCAATTTCAAATTTTAAAATACTATTTATACCTTTTTTAAGTAAATAATATCATCATTCACTTATATTTTTATTTATAAATAGTACATGGAATGAAAAAATCAATCAAAGTTAATTATTAATTAGTTATAACATTAAAATCAACTTGATATTAAGAATTATGAAACTAGTACACTGAAGGTACTGAGAACATAGAAATTATCAACTTTTCCTGGAGTCATTGACAGTTCTATAGCCTAGAGTAACAGTTTCAGGAGTGACAGATAACTAACCCTCTGTCAGCACACTCAGTCCACATCTACTATCTGAGACTAAGGTAGAGGATGGTGAAAAATAACGAGATGGCAAAGTGTAAGGATGAAGTACACAACAAACACTTCATATCTACATTGCAATTTCAGAGTGAATTCCTGACCAATGAAATTATGCAGTGATTTTCAGCTAATAAAACTGTAGTGACGATATCTGATGAATGTGTTAATCTACAGTTATTCACGATCCTCATCTCCTTCACAGCAAGAGGAAATATTATGCCGCCCCCTAGTGTAAATATTAATTCTGTGCCACAACCGAGGAGGTGATTACCGAGGAGCTGAAAATTACAAGCTTTTCTAAAGAGGCAGCATCCTACAGGTCTTAAAACTCCAAAACATATAACTGAATAACTGACATCTGAAAGTTTGCTAAAGACTTTTATCTCTTTATCCGCTATAATATTTAGGACTCAGTCCATATTTCAAAAATTTAATTTTATGCATTTGTGAGAAAATTCAGTGGCGTCATGATAAACTGCTCTCTAGAGCACGAATGTCCGTGTCCACCCTCAATGCAGACATTTAAATCCTACTGCCTAGTGTGAAAGTAACACGGTGGGTGGCCTTTGGGTGACAGCCCTATCCTCGTGGTGGATGAGTACCCTCATGAAGAAAGTCGAAATAAATCCTCCAAGGTTACACCCAGAAGTCTGTTGATGGGGAAACAATCTCTCACCAGTTTTTAAATCAGCCAGCATCTTGATCTTGGAATCCCTTCTCTAAATCTATGACAAATAAATTTCTTACCACTTGTAAGATACTGAACTAATGGCACATTTTATAGTAGCTCACAGAGACTAAGACATTAAGAGAATAGGAATATTAAGGTGGTTCTATAGCAACACTTGAAAAAAATCATTTAAATCCAAACATTTAATTTAATGGATGAGGGCCTGCAAAATAGCTCAGCAGATTAAAGCGCCTGCTTAGGCAGACTCAGCGGCCAGGAGTTCTATCCCTGGGCCTGCCTTGCTGGCCCTGACCCCATGGCACTCTGAGAACTGAGCGTGGTGGTGTGCACCTGTAATCCCAGCACTTTGGAGGCTGTAAACAGGAGGATCACTAGGAGTGTGATCTATGCAGTGAGACCCTGTATACTGTGTATACCCTGTCCTAAATGCAAAAAAAAATTAGTGGATGAGATTCTGAATGAAGAAAATGAGTGTTGCAACATGAAATATTGTCAATAAACATCACAATTTATGGAGCACTTAGGTGTCAAAATTAGAGTGCACTATTATATAGTGGTCTTACATTTGAGCTACAAACTCAGAAAGGTTTTAGTATTTTTTATTAAAGATAAAATAAACAAGTTCATAAAGTTACTAACCAGTCAAGGTGGACCTTTCTTGTTTGACTGATTCACTCTCTTACTAACATAGCACTGGTTTTATTAGGATTAGTCAATATATTGTATGCCCATCATTTAATTCATGGTTTTGTGACTGTGCCAAAGAGACAGGAGATTGTCTTACAACATTATTGAAAGAAATTCTTAACAAAAGAATGTTCACCTTTTTGACTTTTTTCCTTATGCCTTCTTTTCTAGCTTAAGAATGGAGGTGTGACGGTTGGTGAAGTAAATACCTTGCAACTTGCCAAAAAAGAAATGAAATGAGTCTTTTGACTTCATCAAGCAGCTAAATATTTTTTTAAATCTACCTGTACATTTTATCATATAAAAGTGTATACATTAAAAGATGATTCAGGTATGTAATTGGTATTTGGGTCTTTGTTTATAACCGGTTATACTATTTACTGTAGATCCATGACTTGAGGTGAGTTCTACCTAGTGATAAATATTTCCACATCTAATCATTGTGTAAGTAAAAGAGTCAGTATTTCTCACATACTAAATTGTGTGCAAGAACATAACCCCAGAGTGTGAAAGTCATTTTATTTTCTATCATGAAATATTTTCCAGATTTTGTCTTCTACAATGAACAGTGATTTGATAAATATTGGGTTTGGAAAGAAGTGCTCTGAAAGTAGCCATGCATTTCCACTGATGCTACTTTGGAGGTCCGTGACTTACGTTACTGAAGACATTTTCATTACAAAGAAAAATATTCATATTTAATCCTATTGCTCTGTCCTTGAGCAACATTAGGGGGGAAAAAATCCCTCAGGAAGAATGTCTTACCATTAAACCACTTTCTTATCTACAACTAGTCAATGTCCCTCTCTGTAATTTATCATCCAAAAACCTGATTCCCAAGGCTGGTGAGATAGATCAGTGGACTAAGCACCTACTTAGGAAAGAGCAGAGACTGGGGTTGGATCTCCGGCAGTGCAGGCCATGCTGGCCAGTGAGACCAGGCTTGGTGGCACAGCTTATAGTCCTAGTGCTGGGGAGGCTGAAAACAGGAGAATCACCATGAGTCCAAGCTGCATAGTGAGACCCTGTACCAAATGCATTGAAAATAAAAAATCTGATTCCCATAACTTATCTAAAGTACTATACTGGGCAACTTTCAGAGAACCAGAGTTCGTCTTACATTTCTCCAGACAAAACTTGATTGCTACACATTACATTCCTTCTAATTTTTTATCTGAGAGAAATAAACAATGTAGCATAGATGGGTGCTGTGAACAGAATGTTTGTGTTTCCGAAATTATTAATCTGAAACTCGAACCCTCAGGGAGTTTTAAAGGTATGAAGAAGGAGTCCTCAGGAATGAATTTCCACCTCCTACAGGAGATTCTGCTCTCCACCTGCTGAGGGTACAACACAACAGCCTTCTGCAAGCTAGGAAATGACTCCAGCCCTCAGACATGGAAGCAGTAACACAGTGATCTTGGATTTCCTAGCCTCCAGACCTAAGGAAAATAAATATTTGGTGAGGCACCTAAGATGTAGTCATTTTTATTTTTCCCCAAACTAACTATGGCAAGGATTTAACTTTTGTACTACTGTGTATAGCTTCAAGACACAGTCACTAAAATGGAGAGAAAATATAGGTACTAGGAGTGACCATGCCCCTCTAGGAGGACGCTTAATAGGCATCAAGAAAGAGATCCGGGAGTTAGAGGACAGCCTGCAGTATTCAGTTCCACAGGAGCAGTTAGAGGTGAGCCCAAGGACTCAGAGATTGCCACAGCGCTCCCCATTCTGTTGTCTCCAAAAGTCCTCCTCGGCTTCTACCACCAGCCTCACAGTTTTCATGACCAGGCATACCTCATCCTGTAAGTTTTACTATGCTGATCATGACGAGAATCCCAGAACTCCCAAATTCCCTCTCACGTTCTCAAATTTAATCCTGTGAGGCTTGGTTACATGGTCCTTTCTGATAAAAGGCCCCACATTTTTACATGTCCTACAACCCCTGGGCTGTGTCTTCTTGAATTTAAAGGTGTCTGTTGTTACTAATTTTCTAAGGCTTTAAGCTTTCCAGTGATGTTAAATTTTACCCTGTCTGCTCCAATTGATGTCACTTTTCTTAAAAATAATTTTTGTTCTCTATCTCACGCAGAAGGGGAATATTTATAAATCAAAGTCCTCTACTGATGTGGAGGTATGAGACATTCCTCCTTGTTCTGCCTGAATGCCTCCCAACAATTCTTCTAGTCTTCCCATTCTCAGTCTCTTTTCCCCAAGAATCCTAGATCATGTTGTCTTCTGCTCACTGCTGTCCAGCCTCCCTCCCGGCTGCAATCATTCATTCCTGGGTCTGATCTTTGAGGCAGAGCAAAGCAGATTCCAAGAACTTCTAGTTAGCAGCTTGCCAGGATCTGAAACTGAGACATGGTGTTTTCTTGTCAGACATGAACAATTTCCAGGGTGCTGACATCAAATGAAGTCATTCTATGATCGTGATAGAAGCAGACAAAAAGGAGTCCCGTCACGATCATAGCTGAGCACTGACAAAAAACAAACAAAATAAACACAGTTTTTGTCACTTGCAGCCTCACCTACCATTCACCATGAACAAAAGTTGTTTGTCTCTCTCAGTTATACTCTCTCTTTTCCTCCTACCAAAAACTACAAACATAAGCACAGAATCAGCCCATCTTTACTGCAGTACCTCATTCATAATATAATGATTTAATAATCTGTCCACAGAAATCACCTACACAATTCCTAATCCCCATGGTGTGCACTCTATGTTGTTCAAAGCAATTCAGTACAATATCAGATAACAGCTCCATTAACTAGAGCTGCATCACTAGAGACTTTTGTCTGATGGACAAAAATCTACTTCCATATCACGTTCATGAAAATACTTTATAAACTAATCATTCATTTTATATAACTTCATTAATAAACTAGGTTCTGAAATGTTGGCTACAAAAAGCATACTTCCAAATTTAAGTTTAAAAACTCTTTTCCAATTTAGAGACAGTTTAACCTTCTCCATATACAACGAGTGCATATTTTTGTAATTAGCTTTTGGGGTAGGACCGATGTGAATAACTAACTTTATGCAGTTGTAGAAGGATACAGTGTAGGTGCTTTGGAGGAAAGGTTGATTGGACACTATAATGTATGCAAAGATTTAAACTGAATTGCTCCACACATGATTATAAAACAACAGATAAATGTCATAGCAAGTATTATAAATTTTACATTTATGTAATACTAAATATATATTTCAATCATTAGTTGTCTCAAGGGAAAAGGTATTATTAGCTGAGTCTGTGTACCAGTTCTTAAAAAGTTAAGCAGCAAGCCATGTGTGTATGTGTACATATATGTGATTTATTTTGGGGAACCGAAGCAGTGAGTGTAGAGGTTGGTAACTGTGAAAGATGCAGAGCTGTCGAGCAGGAGAAGTTGATGCCACAGAAACCTCCATCTTTGTGCTTAATAACTTTCAGCTGTTTGGCTGAGACAGTGCTATCACAGGTCATGTCAGCACTTTACAGCAAGTGATGCTAGACTTTAAGTACATTCATATAATGCCTTCCTAATAATACCCACTGTATTATTTGATTAAAACACTAGCTACTATTTTAGTTGACATATAAGGGGCATCGCATCATCACCTTGGATAACCTTCATATTTCTAAAACTATTTAAGGAAGAAGCAGTCTTATAACATGAACACAGTATTGCCATAAACATTTAGAATGCATGAAGTGTACTTACACTGAGAAAATTTGCTGCTTTCTTCCACTGGTGCCAAGCCATTATGAAAGAGTTCAGAACAGTACATCAGGTAATGGAGTTTTTGTTTACTCTGACATCTAGGATTGAGCTTTAATTATTTATTATCCCATTTTACCTTACATGATGCTATTAAGGTTACTAGATTCATTTATAAAAATTAATGAAACCTTGATGGCTGAAAACACAATCACAGGTATATTATATATTATATAAGATTATTTTTTCAGATGAAATAGATAATCTAGAATAAGTTTAAAGCTGAAATGTTTAGAAAGAAAAACTTACAAAATTACATTAGAATTGCACTCTTTGTTTTTTGTCATTAGCCAAACACAAATGGGACAAGTAATAATACAAAACTTCTTCATGAATTTTGGTTATAGTACATGACATAAGATAATTGCTGTTCTGTTTTCCTAAGGATTACTAATACTCCTAATATATAGCAATTCTTCTCAGGGTCACTGGAGAGAATAATTTCAACAGTGTATCATTGTCACAATTATTGTGAAATATAATTTTCCACTACCAATAGTTTTTAATTAGCCATTATCCAAACATATTATGTAAGTCAAAAAGGTTTCTGTTTAATTTAATGAATAAGACTGCATTCAAAATTAATTTTGAGAAAGACCAATAAGAATAAGAAAACATCAAATCTTCACTGATCTTAGAACTGTTCAGTGTTCTTTATGATTGATTCATCGATTGAGTGATTGATGACACTACACCTAGTATTTGCTGCATACTGAGCTCACATTCTACAACTGAGATTACACTCCTAGACCAAAGACTGTAATTTTCAAAACAAAATTCATGCCTCTCAAATTCTTACGTGGTTCTTCTCCTGATAGTATTCCTAATGAAGAATACTGCTGATGAGTTGAACTAGTATATGGTAGGGAAACTGTAGAAAAGTATGAATGTACTTAAAACTTTAAAGACTCTTACTTTTCTAACAATTCATAAGATGAAGGTAACTATTAGAAAAAGTAATTTAATTTCCTATTGTTAAAGTTTGACCTTTGTACCAAGCAAGGGATTGAAATTTTAAGTGCCTTCACTGGTCATGAAAGTTATGTAAATCAGGAAAAAAAAAAAAAACTAGTCATAAAACATATAGAAAGTGATGAAGAAAGAAGTAGATTATTAATTAAATAATACTTAAACACAAAGATTTAAAGCCATTCTGTACCATAAGGATAAAATACTTTTATCCTTATTATCTCTTTCTTAAATCAGAGCTTTGTCAATGGGGCGGGGGAAGGGGTCTGAAGGGAGGAGATGGGAATGGGAAAAATAAAGAGGAATCAAAATACAGAATTTATAGGTACAAACATCTTATGTTGAATGTGTACTTTACATAAGTCCAATTGTATAGGTTTATTAAACCTATAGTGAAAAAAAAAAAAAAGAAAGAAACTACTTTTACTGCCCTAATTCATCCCTGAATGAAAACACTGGTTTAAGTGGTCTTTAAAGCTCTTCCTGATTTGTATTTTCAGTAAGAATGCAATTGCATCCATCAATAATAACCTAGAAGATTTTGATGCAGAGCAAAGGATTAAAGACAAAATGCTACTTTCTTCTTCATATTTAAGTTATCTAAGACAACTCAGCCAATGTTTCATGAGCTAACAAAGGCATGACCCAACCTGACCACATTCTGCTTCACAGTCCCCTTATATATTTTTGAGTCGTGAAAATAAAAATTCAATTATCAGTAATTTTCCTTACTTGAAGAACGTTTTTTCAAAATTCATATGTCATACAGTTTCAATACAATAAAAATCAAATGCAGCAATGAATAAATGACTCATTTAATTCCAAAAAATGAGACACTGGTTACTCTTTAATACAGAATGTGTAAGAATATGAAAGAAACTTCGAAGACTATAAAACAAGACTGATTATATGAAAAAAATTCAGAAATTGGAAAGTTTTGCATATACCAAGTTTTCAGCCTAGTTCATCCGCTCCTCTAAACTCTCCGGAGAATATTAATCTCACAAGGTTAATTTTTTTCAAGAGCATCTACACAAAAATTGGTCTTTTTAGCTCTAATTGCAAATTTCAATTGTCAAAATAGGTTGAATAAATGGAGATATTTTGAAATAACACTCTCTAAGAGACATACAAAGCGTACATACAAAATATGTATGCCTCATAGAACATTATAAATAATTAGATTTATCTATTAGGATAATTAAAATGGAAGGCCATACAGTATATTTCAAAGACCTAACTAAAGTTTGTGAATTCCTATGCACATCGAGGATAAAAACCTGAATATTTCATACTTTCCAAAATGAATTCATATGAAAATATCCTGAGTGACAAGAAACCCACAAATATGTCAAAAGATGTGAATATTTTTTCAACACAGTGAAAATGAAGAGAAGCATCCCTGAGTAACTTTTATCACATAATACAGTGCAAAATACACAGTGCTTGTGGTTCCAAGGTAGCACCTTGCCATTGAAGCAGCTCGATAAAGTTGAATGGTTAAATTGACAAATTCACTGAGAGGCGATTAATAAATTAACATTACATTTCTGGCTAAGTCTGGTATTTCTTACATTGGAAATGGAAGGCCACCTACAGAAATGGGTAGAGACCAGACAGACAAAACTTACTGATATTTGCATATTTGAAGAAGATAAGTAAAATAATGTCAAATATAAATTACTCTGTAAACCTGATATAACTTCTTCATACCTGAAGTCAAGTGGTAATGCCAATAGCCTCCAGCCCATCATAGGACATGATGCATTCCCTTAATCATTACACTGACGCCTGTGGAGTCCTTAATGTAGACTATACCTCAGGAAATCTACATTACAAGGTGGATGCACTGTGCCACTTTGAAGTTTCTATTCATTCTTTTCCAATTCCATAGTCAATGAAATAGACATAGCAGTATTAGAGGAGATAGTAAAATGCTTACCAAGTAAAAAAATTCCTACTCAATTCCCAGATTCCAAAAGCAAACCCCAAATTCTATATTAGAAGTGTGAGGCTATATGGAATCATATATTACATGTTATATACTTATATATCTGATAGGAAGTATTTTTAGTATAAAAACTCAAGAATTCATGAATTTAAATTTCTCTAAAAGTCAGAGAGATCTTCTGGATTAATAACAAATTGTAACTAAATGACTTTATCCAAAAAGCCATTGCTTATGCAATGATGGATTAGGAAAATCAACAGGAAAAGAATGAGAATCTGTGAATTATAAATGTTATTTATTGTCATGTTACTCTGTCATGTATCCAAAAACATCCTGAGGCACTTGTAAAATATGATTATTAATTCTTCCATGAAACTGGAGTTACATCACAGATAGTATACAATTTGCTACAAAAAAAGAGGTCGAGTAGTTTGACCTAACTCTTTGCTTCGTACAATACCACAGTATATAGATTTGTATATTTTAGTTAAAAATGGTAAGTTAAAAATGTATATAAAAGTCACTGGATAACAGGTTCAAGATTAAGACGAGGCTTAGGCTATATGTATATATTTTTTAAATCTTGTGCTTGAGTGACATAAGATGACCTGGAGAATCACCTGTGCAGTTTAATGGTCTGCGCTACATGAGTGGTACAATGACTTTCTTGATTTAGGACTAAAGATATTAATCAGTGTCATTAAAATCTGAGGTTCACTGGTTTTTCTACAAGGAAGTTTTCATTCATGACTAAAGACCACATTAAAAATGGTAGCTTAACTTAAATTAATCTTACAAGTTGTTTTAAAGAGTACTGCATTAAATCATTTTTTAAATCTACAAACTTCTAAAATGCTCATTAATTATATCAAAATTGATAATAGTTCTATTTACTGGGGGGGATCAAAATAACTTTTCCCTGAATGGTTTTAAATTGCACTTCCCTGATGATATAAATAAAAAAACCACTTAGAATAGTGTTAAAATCCTATATAGTTGATATGTAATTGAAAATTAAAAAGCGTTGATAATATTCTTCATGGTAAAACTCAAATCTGTCAAAATTAAATGTGAAATGTGCTGGAAAGCTTATAATTATTATTCCATGAGTCTAGGCTTAAAAACATTGTACATATTACATAAATACAGTTTTACCTGTTAATTTCAGCCTTCAATGATTTAAAGTTTAAATTTTTTTGAAAAAGCTGAAAGCATGAACTTATCTGAAAATATTCACAATATATTTTGTATATATCTTTGGAAATTATACTGTGCTTCTGATTAAAGTTGATAATTTTTAGAAGTTTTAGGATCAGTTCTCTATTTTTAGCTGATAGTAAGTTTTGGCTTAAAGTAAGTCCTTGCAGGTTCTTATGTACTATAAAGAATACATTTTTAAGTTGCAATTGACAGCCCTATTTGAGTTACAGTCATTCCTTTTCAATATTGTACAGTTAGAACTTTTGCTACTAAACTTAAGAGCCAAGCCAAAAAGAAAAAATCTTCAAGTAAAAACAAATCATTAAAAAATTCTAGAAAACACCCATGTAACACATACTATCTTTTCAAGAAAAAGTTTAAGCAAAGTTGCGCACTAATTGTACCGTAATATTCTAATCTACATCTTTTTAGCCAGTACAAATCTCATACACAACAAAGAGGAACTTGGATAGTTTACAAACAACTTGGAAGGACTGCCATGCATGTCCCCGGATGTATCTTTCAATATAATCAAGAGGAATAGGATAGGAATTATTTCAAAGTCCATTTCCTTTGTGCTTTTCACTTTTGTCTGTATTTTGATTCTCTCATTCATTTAGGTGGCTGGTTTTTTTTTAAGCCATTTTAATCACACTATTACATCGTCAAAACTAGACTTAACCTACCTTTGTCAATATGAATGATACAGAAGTAATCAACTTCAAACACACAACAAACAAGTCAGCATAAGCAACTTGAAACACTGCCAGAAACTAAAGTTTCACTTAAGAATCAAAGTTAAAAAGCATTTTACAAGTTAAGTTGGACAAATATTTATTTTTCTATGAACTCTATGTTTATCACAGACACCAACATTACAGTAACTAGAGAAACAAGCTTGCTTTTTCCCTCTCAGTGAAACGTGATGCAAAAAGTAATCTAGCCTTACTCTCTTCTCAAAGGAAGTTTGTTTTCTCCTTACAATTTTACGTTCCTAGCTGAGTGAGTTCTCTAAGAAGGGCCAGAACGATTTCAATAACAGCTCTAGCCATTGCCTCCAACACCTCTCTTCTAGATGACCTCCACTAAAATCTACAGGGAATTTTTTTTTCCTTCTAGTGTTCAACAACTATCAACCAACCACATCCAGAACAACAATAAATATATCAAACCAGCTTTTTTTCTTAAGTGAACTAAAAGAAAGTAGCCAATAAGCTCAAGGAAAAACGAAATAAATCAGATGGACTACATCACTGTCAGAATTCTTTCACAATGTCAAAGGAGAACTTTTCACCCTGGGAAAACACAGCACAACACAAGGCTTTATTCACCACGAAATATATTTTAAGATAAGGGTCGATGAAAAATACTGTATTTACTTTTGAGCCTTTAGAACGCGCCCTTAAAACTCTACTCTGCATGTTCTTAACCTGCGTAGAAAGGAGAGGGCATGCTACTTGCTAATGGACCCAGACCTTAATCAAGTGCACATCTGTTTGGCTCTACTTTCTTCAGTATTTAGCGTAATGATACTTCACTCTGTTCTTTCAGGAGGCGTGTGCTCTCCAGAGATAGCAGCACATGACAGTGGGTCCCGCGGAGAGGTGGTGTAGCTAAGGGTATCTGGACTAAAGGTAAATCAGTCTGCACTATTCCCAGGCTCAGCAGTGGCCCGCCAATCAAGAGTGTTCTTCCTACTGGGATGCCCAGAAGGAAGCTCTGTGGTCCAGGGAGAACCTTCCAGAGGCTGCACAGATTCTGTCTGCTTCCCCGTGGCTCTAACTGTGACACAGAGATCCCCCGCCCTTCCTACCCCGCAGTTACCCTCAGCCTCTCTAGCATGACGGCTGAAAGTTGGCAGCACGGGGTTTTGGACCCTGCTGCTAAGCTCAGTACTGACAACTCACTGGAGAAGTTTGCTGCCAGCCGGGCAGCCCTTGGGGAAGAGCTGCAGCGCAAACTCCTACCCAGAGCCTCCCTCCACCGGCCACTTCCTGCGCCTCCAGACAGGGCCCTCGACACATCCTTATTCACCTTGGCTGTCCGGACCTCGATTCGCAAGGGGGTCCCTCGGGGGTTAGGGCTTTTTCCTCCACTAGAAAGGTGCTGTGGACACTGTCGCTTCCTACACTGCGATCTCTTCTGCGTGATGGAGCGCGGAGAGAGTGGGGTGCCTGGCAAGTGTCAGAACCACGCAGCCCGGTTCGCCTGAGCTCCCATCTCCTTCCCTGCGCCCCACGCCCATCTGATAGAGAAACAAGCACATTGTAGAGCGCGGGGACTGCAACACCCCCAACACCTCTCAGTGAGCTCAGCCCTGCAAATGGAGAGAGAGAGAGAGAGAGAGAGAGAGAGAGAGAGAGAGAGAGAGAGAGAGACAGAGAGAGAATGGTTACCAGAGTTTTGTTCCCGTTCTTGCCGAGAGGGCCCCGGAAAACTCCCTTGATGTTGCGAAAGTGTCCGTTGCTGAGGCGCGTGGAGCTGATCACGATGTAGTAACACTCCATGGGCCCCGCTGCCTCCGCCGCAGCCGCAGCCTGGGCCCGGGCGGTGGGCGGCGGGCGCGGCCGGGACCCGGAG
>NW_004524601.1:15771627-15777107 GCF_000260255.1 Octodon degus
ACCAAAGCCAACCCGCTTCCAAGTGCAGCGGATCCGGGCGGGTGCCAGCCGCGGCTTCTCCTTCTCCAGATTATTGGTACCTATTGGGTTCAGCTTATTCGATTTTGTTTGTTTTGAATGTATTTTTGAGTAAGGAGGCTTGCATGCTGTTCAGAGTCTTAGAAAGAGACGAGGAAAGGAAATGCACCCCCACCCCACTCCTTTACGGACACCGTAAGTGCCCATTGCTGGTAGTTGGGGAGGGGGCGGGGGTTGTGGCCATGTGAGTGGAAATGGGTAGAAGGGGAAGAGGGACTCCTGGGGTGTCGGTTCTTGTCCTGGCATCCCTCCCCTCCACCTCTCCCGGGAACCCCAGTGCTTCCTACATCGCCAAAGCTGAGAGGAAAGGGTTGCTTTGCGGCAGTAGAAGCTGCTGCTGTAAGCTGGCTTTGCGTTTCTCTCTGGTTCTTCTCCCAATAGACGAAGTGGGAGTGAACAAAAGCGCCCACCCTCCACACAGGGACCTGAGCGGGGCCTTTCCTGCCCTGGAACAAGGGTTGGGCCCAAGAGTGCGGAGCCCTCCTTTGCGCTCCCTGGAGACTGAATGTTGGCGCTGACTCTCAAGGGGTCCGAGGCCCCCATCAGCCCGTTTGTCAGCCTCTCCGCACCCCCCCCCCAACCCCTTGATCCTCTGTGTAAGTTTAGCTCTTCTGCGGCTGTGGGGAGAGCGTCCCATCAGGTACACACGCCACAGATCGGCTGCTACCATAGGGCTCATTAGCCAGCACTTAAAAAGATCGATAGCAGGCAATGGGAGGCTGTAAGATGCTGCCTTCAACGGATTTACCCAAGGCTTTATTTTCCTTCTGCCTTGAAAGACTTAATTGGTTAAAGCAGATTCCAGACATTCTGCTGCCCCTGTGTCAGAGCAAACTGCAGGCTGATATAAACTGTGTTTATCTTGCTTATTTGGGGGTCAAGATGGCCATTCAGTTCATTTTATAAGTCCTATATGGAGAATTTTGTAGGGCTGTGACCCTACATACCGTGATGTGGTTTTTAAATGAATCTGACAGCTTGATTTTACTTTTTGAAAGATAAACATACAAGAAGAGACAAAAATAAAGTCTTCATAAAGGAAGCCGTAGTCTTATGAGTCTTATGAGTCTTATAGGATGCATTATAGGTGGTAGAATGGCAAGTCTTTTCTTCGTATAAAGAGAAATTCACTATGCATCAGGCCCAGGCTTTTTAAAAAGATGTGGATTGATTAGAGCACATTATGAAGTGTCACAGTTACTTAGTGGCACTTGGCTAAATTTCTCAGACATCCACTTGGGGGAGTGTGGAAGTCTGGAGAGAAAGAGAAGCCAGAATTTACAAAACTTGTATACAGTGGAAAAAATCACCCAGTGATTTGTTAGAATTTAGGATGAACACAATCCTATTAAGAAAAGAAATTCAATTGAGCTCCACCAAGAATTTCGTGGAAATTAAATCAACTTGTAACTTCTCCCATTGCCGAATATTTTTTAAATGTGTATGTTAAACATGAAACAGCTGTTTGGATAAGGCAGCAGGAGTTTAAGCCTATGTTTTGAGTTTTGAAAAATTAAAGTTACTAGATGGAGGGGAACATCTTCAGTAGTATTGAGCCATATGAAGGAAGGTCCTAAGAAAATTGAAGAAGCATACTAAGTGCAAACACCAGATGATTATGTTTATGCATATCAGAGTCTTGTTGTGTAATCCAGACTAGCCTTAAACTTGCTGTCTTCCCTGTCTCAGCCTCTTGAGTGCAATTTTTTATGTGTGTGTAAAACTTAATAATATAACCATAAGATTTTTGCTATATTTTTTACTCAAAATAGGTCTGATGAAATATTCAGACTTTTGCCTACAGATGAAGCTCAACTTGTAGTTCAAGAGACAGAAAACAGTTGCATGGATTTCCCATGGGACAGATAATCATTTATGTGAAATACCATATTATATCTCCAGAGGAAAAAATTTGTATGTTTACACGCATGTACCACTATCAGCATACACTTTTTAGGCATGATACTGTAAAAAATACACTTTAGAGCAGTCTCTGACAAGCATTATTTTGCTGTCAAAATGTTATAACTTTTCTAGTTGCATTCATGATGATAAATGTATTGGTATTTTTAGTCACATCTAGTCATACATAGTAATAATGGAAAATACCCTATAAATCTAATACATGAAGTATACTAGCAGCTAAATAGAAATGTGCAATTTAGTTCCAAAATTATTCTCATTATTTCTTTGTACTTGAAACTAGGTGTGAGCAGCAAGATTCTGTACCTAGACTTAGAGCAAATTCATCTACTCTGGAAGGGACTACAAATCTCTT
Organism: Octodon degus; assembly: GCF_000260255.1. Taxonomy (NCBI): domain Eukaryota; kingdom Metazoa; phylum Chordata; class Mammalia; order Rodentia; family Octodontidae; genus Octodon; species Octodon degus. The sequence goes on from NW_004524601.1 coordinate 15,773,984, forward strand.
TTGTGTACCTGTATTCCAGTTTAGTGGTCACATTTATAATAATCATTGAATTAGAATTCTGATCATGTCAAATGATAATCATTATGCCACTAACAGTGACCTCTGTTATTAGTTAACTCTTTCTAGCCACCTTAATGCTCGAAACAATCAGTCAACACCAGGTGAAATCCATTTTCTAGCTATAGTTATTAGATACAATGAACAACTGAAGTTTGTAGAAACGACCCTGTTAGGTAAATTTGGACAAAAATAAAGAGAAAAACAGGACACAAGGACTTTCCCACCATCTCAGAGAGGGCACATATCTTTCAGTAGCAATAAATTCAGGTCAGTAGCCAATGATAAATTAGTGTGGCCTCTTGTCTTGTTCCTGTTAGTCCTTTTGCCATGGTTTAAAGAGACTCAGCACATGAGTGAGCACTCCTAAGTTTTTAATTGTGTTGCAAGCTCTTACACACACTAGGGTCTATTTCCATTCTATAAAACAGTCTGGACCAGGTTTGGCAGCACACATGTATAATCCCAGCATTCTGGGGGCCCGTGTGGCAGGACCGCAAAACAGAGCCCAGCAAGGGCTTCCTGACTGAAAGAGACTCTGTCTGAAAATTTTGAAAGGAAAGAAAAAACAGACTGGTGATGTAGGTCATTGCAAAAGGCCTGGGCTCAATCCCAGTATGAAAACTAAAATAAAAATATGATGTATTAAGACTTTATAAATCATTTTCTCATTCATTGTTCCTATAGAACCACACCATCTTAATTTTAGAAAATGGAGATTTCTCAGGACTGTGAAAATTAATTTTAAAAATAATTTCATTATATATAATCAATAAATTTAACTGGAAATCTTTCAAAATATAGGATAGGCAGAGATCATTTGTGTCCACTACTTAGTTAAAAGTAATTTGAAATTTAAAGAGAAAACTCTCATTATCCTAAAAAAAAAAAATTAGTTCCTTTTGCTACCACTTCAATTTTTCTGTAATTGCATTTTAGTACAAGATTCCTTGTGCTTTATTATTTTACTCATATAGCAATTCCTTATTTCTCATCTTGCTTTGCTTTACCAGATTCTCAATTTTGAGTTTCTAACCAGCAATTAGGCATTGTTCCTGATCTTCTCCTGGCTCCCACACAGTTTTGGGACAATGGTGTGCCACTGATTTGTAAAATTAAGGTCTTCTCTCTCGGACAAGTGGCCAGATCCCTATGCCCTTACTTACCCCTTCTCCTACAATGTGCTCAATTTTTGCTGAGTTTGCCTGCTATTTGAGGCCATATGTTATAACCTCCAGGTGGCTAGACTTCTTACCTCTTGTCATGGTAACCTCTTAATGTTTTTAGTGTCTCTAGATTACTTCCTAAAACTGAACCCAATGAACCACAAATTTAACTTCTGGGTCCCAACAGCTCAGCTTTATCCAAAATTTCATGAACAAATTGTGATACTTGTAATATCCTAGAAAGACAAACAAAATACATATTTAGTCTTTCCAAGTATGTCTATGACATATTCTCAGTTGTCACTGACTAGGCTCTTAGTATTCAGAAGTTTTTTTTTTTTTTCTCAGTGTGATAGTAATCTAAAAGAAATAATTTTGGTCATCTATACAACCACATCACTAAATACTGAGCCTATGTATAATTTTGGCTTACATTCACATTTATGGCTACAAATATGCCAACTGTTATTACTTCTATTATTTTGAGCTGATGAGGAAGAATCTCATAATTTCACACATAAGAGATTTGAATGTTCTAAGAGGAAATGAAAAGATATCATGCCATGCTGATATGCTGACATAACATAATTTCATTGAATAAAAGTGGTGGGAAAATATATCACCATAGAGCACATAGTAACCAGAAACTTCAGGCATGTGGGGATCAGTATTGATACACAAATACTCTTAAAAATTCTCATTTGAGATAGGATCTGATTTCAGCCAAACACCATCAGCTGTTGTATTAAATTAAGATTGTAAATTTGGATATTTTGCCTGTTGTATTTTCATTTGATTTCCATTTTTGTTTTGTGTTTACATAAGAGCTATAAGCATATGGGTAGTATAATTAGTTTGATGTTAACACATTTAAGTAAAATTATACCACAAGCAAGTACTTATTCTAGAGAACCTTTAAAAAGGGTTTATATCCTATTCAAGTATGGGAAACACTGTTATATACTAGCCATTAAATGTATATTGAATAAGTAATGATCATTTCCACTAGTGATAATGTTCATGTCTGACTTGAAGGGCAAGGATACTTTTTAAAGTAATGATCAGATAACTGTTATCTAAAAGTAGGTCCATCTCCGTATTCCTATATCTATGTCCCAATTCTGCTGGGCTTAATAAAGAAGTCTGGAAAAAGTAAAAAAGATTTATACTTTATATATTTTATACTACATCAATGAAAACCCACTGCCAATTAACTATAGGAAGTCACTTAACATAAGCCACAAATAAATTATGTGTTACTTTTTTGCTTTTTAATTTTTTGCAGTACTGGGGATTGAAATCAGGACCTTGTGCCTGCCAGGTAGGCACCTATTCTGCTGAGCTATCTCCCTGGCCCGCCACAAATAAATTAGAGGTCTTTAAATTCAAAGGCGTCTTAGAAACACTGCAGTTCAGATCTATGTTTGAAGAGACAGCATCACAAAGACCCCTTTGTGCAAACTGTTTGGAGACCTCTGCCACTAAAGTAACCATTGTTTCTTTAAGTATCATTTAAGTATGATGAATCAACCTTATTTGACTTCAGTTAGTTAACATTTAAAAGACAAGAATAAGAAAGATGTTATGCTGTGGTTTTCAGGGTATAATTTTTCTGATTCTCCAATGTGCTTGAAGTTGGTATTGATTAGGCCTAAGAGAACACCAGGCTGGCAGTCTACATGGAGACTTGAGGGAGCAACTTGGCTCTCTACTAGAAGAAATAGTTTTGACTAGCTGGGGAAAATGTGGGAATTCTGTAAATGTATACAATGACACAGATGTAAATATGATCAGAAATAATTTCACAATTTAGGTCAATTGGGCTGGCCAAATAGCTCAGTGGGTTGAAGTGCCTACAAGCAAGTACAGGGGCTGGGATTCAATCCCTAAGCCTGCCGTGC
>NW_004524601.1:15778517-15784075 GCF_000260255.1 Octodon degus
TGTAGAAAAGAAGGCTAGTGGAAATAATACTTGAGATTAACTTTTAATAAGATTTGTATTATTTTTAGGTATACAAGTAAAAATAGGGAGATAACCAGATAGAATCATAACCATGTATTTACCTGCAAGCCAGTAGAAGAATATCAGGACCATATGTAAAGGCAGACCTGAGTGAGATCATATGGCAGTCACTTAGATGGGTAAAGAACCTCAGAACAGGAGTAATAAGAAAATGGCATGCTAGGGGGATTAAAATCAAGATTATGGGATGCTTCAGAAAACTTGCCCTTCAGAACAGTGTTTGGCTTTAAGGAAGAAATGTTGAAATGTGAGGGGTATTGCAAACAGAGTAGCTCAAATTAGATGAGATTAGAGGAAATGATCTTACTTTGCCCCTCTTGAAGGTCATAGATGACTTTGAAAAGTAATCTTTGGAATGCAACAATAAATCAGTATAGAATTTGCAAAAATTAAATTTTTTAACACCTTGGAGCAACCAAGTATGCATGTTATTTATATGAAGGAAATCTTGTTGAAATGCTCTGAATTTAGTGCAAATGTGATCAGATTTAAGAAAACACACAGAATAGTAAGAAACAGTAATATCCACTAATATCTTGTCAAAAACTCCAGCCAGTGAGATAGCTCAGCAGACCAATCTCCTGCTTAGGCAAAATAGGAACCAGTAATCCCTGGCACCACACATCACTCTGGCCCCACCCCTGGGTGCACTGAGCCTGCCACCAAAACCAGAAGCAGTAGCTGGTACATGCCTGTAATCCCAGTGCTGGGGAAGCTGAACACAGGAACACTACGTAGTGAGACCCTGTACAAAACACATAAAACAAAACAGAACAAAACAAAAATTCTCTAACATATCCCTCCCTGATAAAGATGTAGAGGATATGGAAATTCACTGAGTCTCCTTAGTGTTTTTAGTAGCTATATTGATCCAACACACTTACCTTTCATGGTCATTTAAACTTTGTGGAAGAGCCAGAAGTTTCATGGCTTCAGATCTGGTGAATGAACTAGAGAAGGACACACAAAAATATTTTTATGAGCCTGTTTGTCCATTAGATGATTTTTGCAGCTTTTTTCACCATAGTTTTGATCATACATAGTGAAGATCAAAGATTAATAACAAAGAGATCACTTGTCACCTTTGTGTACTAATTCCACATATGAGAGCTCCAACACTGATCTAATTACTTCTAAAACCCCACTTTTTAAATACAACTATGCTCAGAATTATAAATTAAACATATGAATTTGGGGGGCCACATTTATTTGGATTATGCATTAAAAATTAAAAAACATTCAGAGCTTGCAATGTAATATAAAATGGCTATGCCATAAAATTTGTAAGGTAATATTGAGTAGCATAATAATGAAAATTTATTTAATTAGCATCATAAATTCTATCTTCAGTAACTACTATGTAACTTGATCTCACCAAATCATCTGTTTCCTGACTGTCACCAACTTAGTCATGTCCAAGAGGTTGATGATAAGTTTTAGGGCACAGTAATAATATTTTGTGTGCTTGGACTTGAAGAATGTCGAGAAGGACTGAGCTTCTTTTACATGTACTCTTTAGATAGATCAAGAATGGAGAAATTCTATCTATCTATCTATCTATCTATCTATCTATCTATCTATCTATAGTTTATTGTGTGGCTGAGGGTTGCACTGAGACTCACTCTGAGCTATAATCAGACCTTTTCAAGCTCAAGACAGGGTCTCAACAAGTCACCAGATTATGGAGCTTGAACTTACCATCCTGCCTCAGCTGACAGAGTGGTAGGGTTACCGGTGTGTGCTACTGTGAGAGAGGTGGCACAGTGCTCAGACCTACTTGCTTTTACATGCTTTTTCTATGTGATTCTCTGAAATGTTGTTCATTTCAATTGTGATTAAAAATTAGTTACATAACAGAATAAAGCAGCATAGTCTTCACTTTTCAAAGTCCATCATAAGAATTTCAATTATAGTCTTAAATATTAAGAAAAAAATCATTTTTTTCCATCATATATGATGTATAAATAACATAAAATTGAAACCATAGGAAAATGGTTATATGATAGATGATCTAAAAATTATATTGTTATACATAGCATATTAAATATAGTGGTGTGAAATCTGGGATGTATTATGTGAAAGTGTATATGCAATCAATTGTAGTCTTATTCATAGGTCAGAGGATGCAAAGTATAGGATGTTATTCAGTCTAGAAGAATTTTATGGAGGATCTGAAATGTAAATAGCACTTTTGAGGTCAAAGATGCAGGAAATTTGACTGGCCACAAAATTAGGTGGGCATGGTAGTTTAGGAATTGATCTAAGGACTAGAAATCCATTAGTATAGAATATTAAATAGTCTTGGGATATCCAGTTAAGTGATTGCTGACAAATATTGAAAACATTAATGGGGTTGGAGTGAGGCAGAAAAGGGGAGGCCAAGGGCAGATAAAAATTTAGAGAATAAAAGGACTGAAGAAAAAATGAAATCAATATCAATGATGTTACAAATTGAATTTGGCTCCTTTAAGCGAAGCTAAGGTTTTTCAGCAATTATAATAGTATTCAAAATGGAACAAGAAAAATGTTCTATTCCAGGGATTGGCAAAGGGGTTAAATTCTTGCAGACTGATATAAATCCCCAAAGTTATCAAGTAAACCCTGAAAAGCTACATAAGTCTTCCTTATTTGTGTAGAAATAGCTACTATGCTCACTCTAATGAGATTATACATGTGGAGTGAGCTGGAATGTTTGTTATTCATCCACCCATATATGCTTGTGTTCCACTGAAGTGTAGAGATAGTTTTTATTTACAGAGTTAATTCAACTAATCAGCTATAGCTCAAATAAAAATTTGATGCATTGGTTAAGAATCCATATTATCTCATTTGACAATTAGATAATAATAGGATACTGAAAAATACTTTTTTATATAAAGCTCTATTATTAAAGTTAACCTGTTTGAGACTTGGTGCTAAAAACCCAAAGCTCCTCACAGAAGAGGTTCAGCTTTCTATAAATCCCATCGTAAAGCATAGAAATCAAAAGAATGAATCATCAAGAAATTTTGGCTGAACTGAAACATCTGATGAAGGTGAATAACTTGAAAAATCCAGACGCTCCTACTTTGAAGCAAAGCATTCATCCAAGATAATATTTCACAGTCCCTCCTCATTTTTGCGTATTTTGATTTAGCCCTTATACACTCTTACATTAGTAGTCAGATGTTTTTGAACTAAAGTGGCAATATATTGAAAGAGTAAGCATGTTTTTATTTTAAAAATGGTAAACATTAAAAAAATTATCAAAATTAGAGAAAATACTAAAATAGGTTTCCAACTATCAATTCTGGTTCTATTCTTATGCTTCAATTACAATAAATTTGATGCTTCCATTTAAATATGCACAAAATTAATGTCTATATTGATAAACTAGTGTCTGTTACTCAGACTTATATTGCTAATGTATGTAGATGCTGATACTGAGGAAAAGTGCTATGCTATCACTTGTCTGACTTGTCATCAGTTTACTGAAAAGATAAGTAAGCATACAAAAACATTCTAGAATCTGCTTCAAGAGAAACACAATCAAAATTGAAAGCTAAGATAATGCTGTGTGATCAGGTAACACCCACGCACAAATAGACACACAACCACAAAATCAAAAGTGTATTAGGTACAGTGAAGAGAAGGAGGAAGGTTCAAACTAGGACAAGAGAAATAGCTAATATCTATTCTGCAAATGTAATAAATGAAAAACAGTAGAGACATTTGATCTTATTGAAAATCTCCATGCCAGCCATCATGGTTCTAGAAATAACTCTTTGAAGAATCAATTGCCTACTCCACTCTCTTAAGAGTAATGAACACAATAGTATTGGGTGAACTTGTTTTAGACCCTATGAAATCAGTACTAGAAGAGCTGAATATTCCCTTTCAACTTTTCATTAACAGATGACACATTGTTTATTGTGATATGTTATCTGGTTTGGACTAACTAATTCCCCCAGACATTCCTTCAATACATTTTGTTCTGCCTGAGTGGATCATGAACTTGCTAATTTAGGTGCAGTTCATGTTTCCTGACCCCATGATCACTGGCATTGTTTCTTTGCCTTGCTTTGGTCCAAATAAAATAAAAAGGTTTTCCTTATTATGTACTCATGCCATGAGGTTACAGTCTCAGAGCCAGCTGACCAATGAGCTAAATCCCCTAAAATTATGAGCAAAAGTAAACTCTTCTTCTTTAAGTTGGGTGCATTCGGTATCATGTCCTAGCAATGTCACACTTAACTTATATAAACATTTTGTGTCAGAGAAGTGGAATCATCGCTAGCACTGTGCCTGCCTATATTGTTCAGAAGTCTTTGCAAATGATATTTGGGAAGTTTGGAGATATTGGCCATTGAAGGCTTACAGTGCTCTAAGTAGAGCTAATGGGCAATTATGGCGAGGCCTTCCAAGATCTGAGTGGTGGTGGAAATGTGAACAGTAAAAGCCAGTCTTATCAAGTTTAAGCTGGGAATGAACACTGTATTGGAAATTGAACTAAACACTATACATGCTATGTGATGCACCCCCCAAATTGTATCTACTTTGCCTGTGCCCTAAGAATTTTTATAAGACTGTATTTAAAGGTGTCACACTAATAAATCTGATAGAGGGTGTTTCAAGATAGCCCAACATTCAGGCTGTGGTATGGTTAGTTTTTCTTCTTTTAGCCAGATTTACAATGAGAATCAGGAACCAAAAACAGAGCTGAAGATGATGGAGTTTTATAGTTTGGCAAGTAAGGAACTGCCTTTTAAATTGAGTCCCAGAGAGACTTTTTGCTAGAAAGATCAATACCATTGAAAAGAAAAAAAAATGTACTTTTCATTAGAATGGGAAAGATATCCTGAAGAGATCTCAAGAAATGGCCACGTGAAAATCATCACAAGTTCAGGGAGAAACAGGATAAACTGCAAAAGATTGATGCTAGAATACACTTCAGTTCCGCTGACCTAGGAAATATTTTTGCAGAGTTCACCCAGCCAGGCACTCAGAAGACCTCCAGCCAAGGGTGAAGAAGGCTGGGCTACTCTTCAAGATTTTAGTGGCTCTTAGAACAATCCCTCTTGTGCTGACTTTTCAGGCATGGAAACTGCAAGAATTACAGGATCATGAAGGCTTCCATCTAGATTGCAGAAGGGCTGGGAGTTCATGTAAATTTCATGCTCCTAGACAGTGTGATTCATAAAGATTTAATAGGAAGTTGAAGATAAGGTAGAGAAGAACCCAGAGATGCCAGATACTTATGAGGAAAATGACAGGTAGCTCAACCGAGAGGTCAGGTGTCCATGGGTAGCAGTGGGCATCTAGTCCTTGGTGTTCACACCTTATCACAGTCAGACCTGCATGCTGAGGGCTGAGTAGAAAGCTCAGTAGGATAAGTGCTTGCCTGGAAAGCACAAGGGCCTGAGTTCAATCCTCAGTTCTGCCAAAAAAAAAAAAAAGGAATAAAAATATAAAAAGACCTGGATGCTAGAAATGGAGCT
>NW_004524601.1:15784895-15788281 GCF_000260255.1 Octodon degus
GATGACCATGTCCCCTGTCTGGTGAACACATGAGCCAAATTAAACCTCACCTTTAGGTTGGGGTCCCAGCAACAGGAAAGCCAACTAATGTACACGTATAATAAGGAACAACCAAGTACAAGTTTCGTCAAACAAGTAAATAAGTAAGCTTTTAAATCATAATAGTAGCTGTAAGGTATGATATCAATTTAAACTTCTTTTGTCTGCATTTGGATTAAAAAGTGCATGATTTTTATTGCTTGTCATATTGTAAAATGAAAAAGTAATTAATTCATATTTAATGAGTGGTAGATGTCAATGTAGCACATCTAAAATGAAAATAGGAATTGTCCACAAGTATTTTACCTCCAACTTTTCATTAAAAAAATTGCATAATATTTCCATATCAATACAAAGTATCATTCATAGAAAATGAAAACGAACTACTATTTTAATTTATACAAGGACAAAATAAGCTATTTTTAAATTCAGGCATACAAGATATTTAACATTATGAGTCAAACAATATATTTTATTAAAAAGGATAAATGGTGATATATATTTTATAAAATACAACTTCATTCAAGGAAATTTGTTAATGGAAACATTACTTAAATGTACTCTTACTACTGTTATAAAGTTCAAGACAAAATTCATCATTTAGTTAAGAAATAATTTACCTGACATTGGAGATTTAATCATTCTAGTTACCTAAATTTTCAATACCCTAAAAATGTTAAAAATCTCATTAATTTTAAATATATTACATAGTGCACTGACAGTCATAAAAATAGTTTAATAAAATTTGGTATGTCCATAATTTTAGAATTATTGTTATAATAATCAATCACTGTGATATATTACATCAAAAACGTAGGATAACTTTTCAGGAGCTAATTGTGAGTTGCTATGTAAGAAAGCAGCTAAATTTGACTAAAAGATGAGAAGTATACATTTGATGCAAGAAAAGCCTATTAGTACAGATTATGTTTCTCTCTTGAAGCTATTGCTATTTGACACTGAGTATGTTTCTGCTGTTTCCCCTGTTCACTTTGAACCTCTTGATTTCTGATAGTAAATAAAACAAAATAGTCTTAGGCAAACAGGAAAATGAATTTCGAGTAGAACTTTTAATTTTAGGACACATATTAATTGATAGAAAAAGTTGTAAATGTAGTACGAAATGCTCATATGCCACATGCAGATTGTTAACATTTTAGAATATGTGATTTTTCTGTCGCAACAAATATTGCCAAATCATACTTTAAAGGCCCATTCTCATAACGAGCAGCACGCATGTCACCTTGAGCATGTCGAGCCTTTTCTGATGGCACCCGAGCCAAGTATCTAAGCTGGTGTTCTCTAAACTAAAACCTTCGTATTCAAGTTTAATTGCAGTGTTGGCACTTAGTGATGAATAGTGAGGTTTGGGCTGCAGTTTGGGAACTTGTTCTCCGAAAGTTTCTCCACCTCTGGCCTATATTGCTCTGATTGCCTTAGTTTTTACCTAATACCCATTTCCTATTCCAAGATCTAGGCATCCAGTACCTTGCATCACACTGAGTAAGTATATTTTGTTAGATTCCCCCCTAGCTGAGCCCGTTTCTCCGCTTAGGTCTTGGTAGAGTGTTCTGCATCCAGATGTTTTTGGTGTGTTCACAATTATCATACTTCAAATATGGGGTTGGGAGGAAGAAAAAGAGGCAAGTGCTTTCTCATCCTATTTTATTAATGGTGCCTGCGATCAACAGAATTACGACTATGAATGTTGGTCTGGTTTCCCTGCGAAGGTAGTGCTTCCCCTGTTTCTCAAAAGTGAAGTACTTTCTTGCTGTTTCCCATCATTTACTATTTGGAGAAAATTATTGTCAATAACCCACAATTAAGGCATGACAATTACATTCTATCTCCTTGAGTAGGAAGTATCCACACAAAATATGCAGAATTCCTTCTCATGGAGGATTTAGCCATTTCCTTATACTTTTTCATTTAACCATATATGTACATCAATATGGATATTTGCATCACACTTTGATACAATCCAATATAGTGCAAATTGTATTACCTTTAGTACTTGAATTTTTTAAGTTGGCTTCTCTTTTCCTTTGACTTATATTCCTCATTTCGAATTTTTGAGTTATTTTAACACTTGTTTCTTTATGGTACTTAAATATGTCCTGTGCTCTTCCTGTGTATTTCCTACTATAACCTCAGAATCCATTATTCCTCCACAAACCTTGGTTACCTTATTTCAGGTATGCAGAGAGAAGTTCATAGATGGTTTTATATCATAAGGTGACTACAGAAGATAGTTATACACTGTATATTTCATAAAGATAAAGAAAAGTTACTTTAAATGTCTTCATTGTGAAAAGGATAAATATTTGAGAAGACAGATATGTTTAGTATTTTTTAATGACCAAACCATGTGAACTTATCCTTGGATGCAAACGTCATGCAAAGTTATTATACATTGGTTAAATTGGAATTTAATTTTAAAAATAAGTAATAAAAGAACACAAGAGAATTTAAGATCTTCAAGCTCGTGTGTTCCTCTCTGCTGAGATATCATTCTTCTTAGTCTTCCCAGCTGATCAAGCAAGAAAATATATTTCCTTCTTTGTATCAGCAAGGAAATATGTCCTAACTCACGTATAGACACAAGCCCATGCATATCTATCTTGCCCTTTTTTTAATGTGTTAGGTACAAGGTCTCACTGCACAGCTTGGAATTGTAATGATCCTTCTGTCTACGCTTCCCTAATGCTGGGATGACAGGGGTGCGCCGCCATACCCAGTCTCAGGGGCTGGCTCAGTGCACCCAGGAGTGAGACCGGCACAGCACCTGGTATTGCGAATCAAAACCCGGTCTGCTGAGCTCTCCCTCTAGCCCCTATTATGTAATCATCATCTATATAATACTAATTGAGTGCATATTGATGCTTCCTTTTCTATCTACTGTCACATAATCCCTCCTTGCTTATATGTGACCTCCTGTTCCAATGTAATAAATCTAGTGCTTATAATTTCTATTCATTTCTTTCCTATTTAATCTCACTATGCAAAAATAATTGTTTCATAGTTAACAAACGACTCCATTAACTGGAGTGCACTGTTCATGTAGTGAGTGTTTCCTCTATTCTTACAGAATCAGTCCATTTTCTGAGCTACTCAGGCAGGTACCTATTCCCCCATATGGGTTACTAAATCTTCTTTATGTATTTATAATATGAATATTTTCCCTTTTCATGTGCTCCATCCTGAGATCACAAAATTCCTTCAAAACTTTTAAAGTTTTGTGCATTGAGTTTTTCTTTGAGATTGGCATTACTATAAGACAAACGCACTATATAACCAACATTATAATAGCATATACAGAGTATCTGTCATCCTAAAGAATTTCCTGG
>NW_004524601.1:15795593-15800149 GCF_000260255.1 Octodon degus
GATTTAAAATAATTTTACATATTTATTTTAATATGTATCACCTATGCTTTTATCTTTATTTCATTCCATCTTTTTTATTTATTTATTTATTTATTTATTTATTTTTTATTTGGTTCAGGTTCTCACTATGCAGTTCAGACTCATAGTGATCCTCCTGTTTTCAACTTCCCCCGCAGCTGGGATTACAGGCACGCGCCACCATGTCCAGACTCCATGGATTACTCAGCGCATTCTGTGGGAGGAGCTACTGCGGCATTTGATACCAGGGTTCAAACCGCAGTCCATGAGCTTGCCTAAGCAGGCGCTTAGTCCACTGAGCTATCTCGCTGGTCCTCATTCTTTCTTTCTTTAGTCCTATGTTTTCTTCTGCCTTCTCTACTTTTTGCTTTTTTCTTTTTCTTTCTGTAATTTAAGGAAAGGTGTACAGGGTGTTCAGGGTCTCACTACTAGATCGGACTGGTAGTAATCCGCTTGTTTACAGCCTCCCAAGAGCTGGGATTACAGGTGCGCGCCACCACGCCCAGCCTTGATCGCCCTTGCAGTGCACCCTGGGGACGGGGCTGGCATGGTAGGCCTGGGGGTCAAAGCCCCCGGCCCCTGTGCCTGCTTGCAGGAGCTATATATGAAAAATGTTTTGTCCTCCACAGGACCAGACCCATGTTTCTGACTGGTGTCATTATCTATCTTCTGAAAACTACTCCTACCGTTTCTTACAAGAAAGCTCACCTAACAATGAACTTTCATCTTGATTTTCTATTTTCTCTTGAGAAATTGCATAAACTCCTTTGACTTTTCCCACTATAGATAAGCTCACTCTTCAACTTATTTCAAACAGTTTTGTGATTGGTTTAGTGTACTGTAAATGCCAAAGGCTTAAGTTGGTTAGTTTGGTTGGTTTGCCTTATTTATTCTGGTCAGTCACGTTCTCTCCGTGGTTGGTGGCCACAGGGTTTGGTTTGATCTCTGTTACTGATTTTGGACCATTCTTAGCCATTTTTGCTTTCAATATATCTTGTTTTCTTGTTGCCTTTGGAGAGTTCAATTACATTTATATTATGCCCTTTAGTATTCTGCCACAGTGTTGGATGTTGTGTTCCGTATTTTTCATTTTGTTTTTCCATATATATTTTGGCTTAAGATTTATGTTAATCTCCACAGGACTTGAGCTGTGCTTACTAGTTGTATAACTATATGTGCTTGTGAATTCAATTATCTTCCTACCCTTGGTGTTATATTTTCTTTGATGCAAAGCCTAAAATAATTAGGTTTCCCTAAGTACTATTCTCAGAGTGACTCTATGTTACTGTTCTCCTGCATTAGTACAGTTTTTATGCTGGTTCAGTTACTTTTGGTATGATGGTAAGTCATATAGGAGGAAAGTTCTGAACCTTGCAGTGAAGTCTCAATCTTCTGGTGAGCCTCTACTTCAGTCGCAAGAACTTATTTTCTCTCCTCTTACTGAATTGCAGTATTTCACAAACTCCAATAGTTCAGGTGGCAGCTTTATCCCCTTCCCTTGTGAGAATGTGGACATGTACACAAGGCGGGAGTGAAGGACATGCCCATCCTCAGCCAACAGAGGCCCTGAAAATCCTCGGGCAGCAAGACTTTTCTACACAGAAAGTTCTAGAACATTAGAATGTACTTCACAATTATTAGTCTTTTTCCTGCCAAGGTTCCACGAGGAGATGATTCCTAGATTCATCAAAGAAAACATTATTGTGAAAGTGGATGTGTCAGCTTCCACATATTTTTACCTGTCAGAGATGTAATAAAATGTCTGTTGTTCTTTTTCTTGCAAGAGACTATAATTTTACTAGAGTGGGTACTGCACATATAGTTGTGTGGTTGGGGATGATGTGGGGCACAGTGGTAACTGTTGCAGGAAGAGTAATTGGTGATTTGATACTTATTTTCGTTCAGTGTTAAGAATTTGTCATGATTCTTAGGTAGTGGCCCTTCAGCAACAACAGGATTTTAAAAGAATGATAATTGAATATACTTAGTATAATGGGAAGTACAAATTTAAGTTGTTTTACTTGGAAGGATTTCACACAAAAACTAAATAAAAAAGCACAAAGGTCAGTTTTTCTAAATATATTTGAGGATCCAAAGATATGGGAAACCACTGGAGAACATGCACATATCTTCCTTTAATAGAAGTTTTCTAGGGCTGTTTGGTGAGACGTCTCCTTGTAATGAGCATGAATTTAATGTAGTAAGGAATTTAATACTTAATATAAATATTGTAATTGAGATGCGAGCTTACAGAAGACAGCTGCCTTGAGTTGTATTGTTCGGATCTTCAATGTTCACTTAAAACAACCTTGTAATTTAGCACATTTTGACACAAATTTTGTGAAGTACAAGTCCATGAATTTAATGTAGGAAAACTTTAAATGATATTATTTATCAGATGATATTTACTTCCTTAATTACTTCCTTTTTTTAACCAACATATGGTTACTATGACCTAATTCTTACTCTACAGGAGTGAAATTTATAAAATTATCTTAGAATCTCTCTTTTAAAAAATCAAACATATACATCCTTATTACCACTTATTTTTCTTAAAATTTGATCAGTTTTAACAATTAATATATAAAGAAGTCAACCATATTTCTATTAATTGTTAAATTAATTTTCTGTTTATTTCTCCAACGCAACACAATACAGCACAAGATACCACATCCAGATATTTTCTCTCTGAAATGATGCTCATAGTCTTTTTTGATGCAATATCTTTCCACCCTGTTTCATAATTTGAGTAAGTCTTTGGGTGTTTTTGAATTCTGCAAAAGTGCAGCAAAAACTAATTTGACAAGCTGAGGAACAAAAGGAACTAGTTTAAAGTCAGGAGCAAGATCAGGACACTCTTTTCCTGTCATTTGGGATTTTTCTGTAATAGACTCAATTACTGAACTTTTCCTGCTTCATAAAAGGCATACAAAATTCATCTCTTTTTCAGTTATTTCTGGATCCCAATTATTGACAGAACCAGAGGAGGAAGCACACTTTGTAAGTGCTGTGCCTCATGTTGAAGTGCCGAAATAATTCAGGAACTATATTGGCTCTTCATAAGCCTGCGTGAGTTTGACAATGTATTGAATGTTCCCTTTATATTTTTCATTTGATTTCTATGCTAAACTTTTCATCATATGGTTAGGCCATTATTAGTTCTAAGGAAATCTCTGTCACATAACACAGTGATATTAGGCATACTACTAAATTTTTCCAGATGTATTTTGCAGTACATTGTCCTTGAAGTGGAACTTGGTTTCCTTCTTACTTATTTTTCATTTTAAAAGTTATTAATTTTTAATAAACTACTTGACCTTATGGTCTTAGACCTGGGCAAATATCTCTGAAACGGAGTTCTACAGCATATGAACTTCCTAACACGTACCCTAGAAACGTTCGCCTGCAATCCCAGCCCTGAGGAAAGCCAAGCCAGGAGGATTCCAAGTTTGAGTCATGTCTGGGCAGTTTAGTGTAACTTTGTCTCAAGAAACAAAGTGTGGAGAAATGCTTAGGTGGAGAGAACCCCAGAATTTGACGCCCAGTATAATAAGTGAGTAGATAAAAGATTAAGGCTCATTGCATTTGTTTTAAAATCATAAGAGTCACTACCATATTGCAACAAAATAAACCATTGAATTTTACTAATGGATATTAAAGGAATAGTTTCAATAGCTCTTTCTCTGGCATTTGATGATACTAAGCATTTTCTATGAGGTAATAATAGCCATGTCATTAAAATAATCTTAGAACAATATAAGACAAGGTTCAGTGTAGCTAAATTAAAGAATCAACACATGAAGTTAGTTTTGGGAGACACCTTGCAATAGACAACATATGGAGGAAGTGTTACTGGAGGCGAACTGCTTTTAAACATTAGATGGTATAGAATGAGGAAATGCAATTGTGGAACTGTTTCTAGAAATCACAAGAGAAGAGATACATGACATTTTTCCCTCAGGGAGAAAGGGTTGTCATTACATTAACGTAAGGTAATGTCAAAATATAAGTAATTTATGTAGTTTCAATATATAATCAACATATTAAACATTATTTTACTTTTAATGGGGATAAAAACTTTTTAATGTTTTGCTAAGTTAGCATGGCTCCCGGGTAGCTCCCAGTTGTTCAATCCAAAAGCAGTCTGTATGATAAGCTCTAGATGTTATCGTCTCTCTGAGTAAATTATAAGATCTAAGGATTTTAAGAAATTACCTCAGGTACTTTTAGGTGGACCTGATAGAACTAGTTGTAAGACTTTAAAGCCTTAGCTCTTCCTGGTGTCACATGATTTTAATTTCTGCCCTATGAGAGGCTGAGGCAGGAGGATCACAAGTTTGAGACCCACCTGAGTAACTTAGTAATTTACCAGGAATTTTTTCCAAGAAACAAGAAAGAAGGAAGGAAAGAAAGAAGGAAAGGAAAGAAAGAAAGAAGAAGAGAGAAGGAGACAGATAGATAGAGACAGAAAGAGAGAAAGAAAGGAAGAAACCAAGAAAGAAAGAAAGAAAGAAAGAAAGAAAGAAAGAAAGAAAGAA
>NW_004524601.1:15800249-15801159 GCF_000260255.1 Octodon degus
GCTCATAGGCCTTTAGATTGGCTTCTTTCATTTAACCTCTTCATGTAAGACTCTTTTATATTTTTGTATGACTTGATAATTTATTCTCTGTTATCACAGACTAGTATTGATTGGATACATGCATTAGTTTTTTTAAAGACATCTTGATTCCTTGTTATTTTTATAACTATTGGTAAAGCTGTTATAAAAATTTTGTGTAGATCTTTGTGTGCACATAAGTTTTCAGTTCCACTAGGTAACTGCATAAGAACATTCTATGAATGTCACCATATTCAATTTGATTGATAGTACGGTTTCAGTCCTTTATATTCTTACTGATTTTCTGTCCATTTGATATATCAATTACTAGAAGAGGGGTTTTCAAGTTTTCAACTATAAGAAGGTATTTATCTAACCCTTCAGCTCAATCATCTTTACACATCTTGTGTTTTGACATTATGATGCTAGTTGCATATAGGCTTAGGGTTGTTTTGCTTTTTTGGAAACTAGATTTCAATATCATTATACAATGTCCTAATGATTTTTTCTTAAGTGAAGTTGGCTTTGTCTGACATTAATACAGAGACACCAGTATTTTTGTGCTGTGTTACCCTGTGATATAGTTCTTCTCTTTATATTAATTCACTGAGCTTCTGTATTTATTTATTTATTTATTTACTTACTTACTTATTTTTTATGTATTTGGTGCAGGGTCTCACTACGCAGCTTGGACTCATACTGATCCTCCTGTTTTTAACTTCCTTGACAGTGGGATTACAGGCATGTGCCACCATGCCCAGTCTCATGGTGGGCTCAGCATGCCTGTGGGCAGGGCTGGAACACTGGTCCCTGCTCTTGCCTAAGTAGGAGTTTGGCCCACTGAACTATCTTGCCTGCCCAGTTTCTGTATTTAAAGCATGATTTTTTAGAT
>NW_004524601.1:15801259-15815499 GCF_000260255.1 Octodon degus
AAAGAAAGAAAGAAAGAAAGAAAGAAAGAAAGAAAGAAAGAAAGAAAGAAAGAAAGAAAGAAAGAAAGAGAGGGAAGGAGAAATGGAGGGAGGGAGGCAGCAAACAACTGGAGATTTAGTTAAGTGTGCAGACCCTGGATTCAGTCCTGTGTAGTACACACATTCATGCACTTTAAAATACTTTTAGCTGAGTGTGAAGTTTCATCCTTCACACTCTGGTCATTCCAGGTTACATTTTGTTAAAAACCTCGCAACTTTCTAAATGTTGATTTTCTCATGTTCAAACAAATTTAGATTGAACCTATTTTAGTGACACAAAATTTTTGTATTTTATATTCTATTACGTTTGCAAATTGATTGAATGGCAATTCAAAACGTTTTGAGTTTCATAAAAGTAGTGTAAATTTTACAAAACCTTAAAAGAATGTTAAACAACTACAGAAATACAAGGAAATCAAGTTTTAAGTGCTTTTACAGGGCTGGGGAAATAGCTTGGTGGTTTAAGCACCTGACTGGAAAGTACAAGGATCTAGGTTCAGTCCCTGGTATCACATGCAGTGCAGGCCCATGCAGAGCTTGCCACCCAAATCAGGAATGGTGATGCACTCCTGTAATCCCAGAGCTGGGGAGGCTGAGACAAGAGGATCACTAAGAGTCTGAGCTACATAACAAGATCCTGTATCCCCCAAAAAACAATTTTTTATAGAACCCTGGATAGTGATCAACTTAAATCCAAATTGGGATTGTTCAGAGTACTTGTTAGAAATATGCATGAAACCATTTAGTGGTAATTTGCTTTCTGCATGTTTAAGAATTTATTCTCATGCAATGAAAAAATAGTAGCAGCTAAAAATGTATTTGTTATCAAAATTTGAAATAACCAGAGTATAGAGGCCTAGCTAGAGGAAATAGAGATGAAAACCCATTTTACTGCTCTGCAGAATCATATTTTCAAATATGGTTATTACCATAAGGTAATGTATGTAAATATCCCCCTTAAAACAATTCTGGTTGTAGCCTTCCAATTACATAGGAATCAAAGAAAAGAAAATAGTTTTGAGAGCAATTTATTTTTTAATGATTTTATCCATTTACATAGAAGAGCCATTTTCTAATATTTACTTGAAATAAACCAGACCCACATGTGTAAATATCCATATTTTCTCTCTAGTGTAAGATCCCAAAAGAAGAAGTAAAACCTGAAAAGCATAACAGATATAGTAAAACAGAAAGAAATGGAACTGAAGGATTAAAACAACCAAGAGGAGAGAAAAGAGAAAAGATAAGAAAAAGGGTAGGGCAAAAAACGTGCAAGTATATGGACAGGATGGCTGAGGTGATTGTACTGAAAATCTCCACCAGTCTTCAGGTTTTTGTTTGTTTGTTTGTTGTTTTATGGCAGAACTGGGGATTGAACTCAGGCCCCTCGCTTGCCAGGCAAGCGCTTATTCTACTGAGCCATCTCCCTGGCCCTATCAGTCTTTTCAAAATAGCAGTTAATGCGGAGAATTTTCACCTTGACTAACTCTATTTGCTGATAGCTGCGATCTAAGCAACTACATCAAAGTCAGCAGTGTGTGAGATGAAAACCACGCTGGCAAGCACGCTGGGGCTCCAGCCCTGAATGCTGCCCTCTGCCTAAGCAGGCACTTAAGTTGGCTGAGCTATCGGGCCAGCGCTAGTACTGCGCCCTTTTTAAAACAAACTTTAAAAAAAGAAAAAGGTTTAAAAAAGAGAGACAAGAAAAAAAATGTGAAGGTTTCTTGAAAGCAAGTGGTAATATCCAAATATATGTCCAGTCTCACATAACTATATCTGCTAATCTGAGCAAGAGATTTGACAAGAAAATAGATAATATATCAACCTTTTTTTTTTTTTTTTTTTTTGGAACTGGGGATTGAACTCAGGCCCTTGCGCTTGGTAGGGAAGCGCTTATTCCACTGAGCCATCTCTCTGGCTCCTTTATCAACCATTATTAATCAGCTATTCTTGGTTTGAAAATCTGTAAAATATGTACTGTTTTATGTTGCCCTGTTTTTTTGTTTGTTTCTGATTTTTGTTCTTGCTTGATCATTACTTTTCAAAATAAAATTAAATAAAAAAAATTCACTTGTTTTTTAATTTTTTTTTCCAGAACCAGGGATTGACCTCAGACCTTTGCACTTGCCAGGGAAGCACTTCTTCCACTGAGCCATCTCCCTAGCCCCTTGCTTTTTAATTTTAAAGAGATAAAAACAAAATGATACAGATTTTTAAAGCAATAGAATAGAAAACAAACAATGGTTATTATGTTGCATATTATCTTAAAAGCATTTGCTCAGATTGTCAGTCACAGGCCTGCAGAATTGATCAAAACTATAAGCAGTACAATTCCCTTTCAATGAACTGATAGAACAATTACCTAGGCTATCTTGTGGAGATACACATATTTTTCCACTTCCTTCTTTTCTCTTGCCCTGTCCCAGTTGTTCTTTACTTCTGAGCAATTTCTTTCCCGATCACTATATCTATTATAGCTTTTGGATCTTATTTACTTTTTCAGTTTCTTACACTAGGGAGATGATAAGATGTCATGCATGTGAGGTTGGCTTATTTCACTTAGTAGCGTGGTCTCTAGTTGCACATATTTACCTATCAAAGCCTTGAGTTTATCTTTCTTTATCCTGGAATATTATTCCATTTTATAAAAATGCCACACTTTTTAAAATCATCGTTCTTTGGTTGATGGGCATTTGTGTTGTTTCCAAGATTTAGCTACTACAAATTGTGCTACTGTAAATATGGGTGCACATATATTGTGTAAGATGTTTTCAGTTCTTCTGGGAAAGTACCCAGAAGGAGAATAGCTGGTCTAATACATTTTTGAGGAATCACCACACTCATTTTCACAGTGGTTATACCACTCTACTCTTCCACCAACACTGGAAAAGGGTTCCTTTCTCCCAACACCTCCACCAACATTTGTTATTGGTTGATTTCTTGATAATAGTCATTCTTTCTGGGTTGAGATGGACTCTCAGAATTGTTTAAATTTGTGTTTCTCAATTGATTTCTACTATGTTTTTAAAATAATGTCTTGCCAAACTTCTTTTCAAGCTATGGTTCAAGGGGTCAATTTGAGACAGGAAACAAAAATGTTCTGAGCCACATCAAACATTAACATGTATTCAGAAGTATATATGCAAATGACCTCAAGGACATGCTCACTAACATGTTTCAATTCTGTTAAGAGTAATGTTTTCATAAATTTCAAAACTAATTATGTACATTGTAGTTTCTGAATCTAATGAATTTGAAATTGAAAAAGATAAAAAGGTTGTAATTTCTACTTAAAACTCTTCAATATGCATAAATAGCTAAAATGTATTTTCTGGATGGAATCCCTTGAGTATTCTTTATTAAATAATTTTGAAGCTTCTTACATTATGAGTTTGTTTTATTCATCCATCCTCAAGGTCTAAGAGCCAGCCAAATAGCTCAGTGGATTAAAGCACCTGTTAAGGCAGATGCAGGGGCCTGAGTTTCAATCCCCAGACCTGCTGTGCTGGCCCTGTCTCCAAGGCACACTGAGACAGAGTTTGAGACTGGGCATGGTGACCCATGCCTGTAATCCCAGCACTTGGGAGGCTGTACACAGGAGGATCATTACAAATTTGATCTATGCAGTGAAACCCTGAACACCCTGTACACCCTGTCCTAAATTTAGAAAAAAATCCTCAAGGTCTTAATTATGAATTATTTCCCAAAGTTTTAAATTTTTTCTGCTTGAACATCTTTTTAAAAAATCCTTTGTTTTAAATTTCAACTCATTTTCTTGCAGAAGGAAAGTTGTAGTTCTAAAATAAATGGTAGGCCCAAAATTTATTCTGTTTTCTTCTCTTAATGTTATGTAACATTAACTATAAAGCAATTAACTTTATGTCAAATTCACAAAATGGAATTATTTGAATATTTGTAGTGAGGTATTTGTGTATGTGTCTGTGGGGATGTGTTTATGTGTTAATCACTGAGGTTATAACAGTACAATCTGTAATATTTTCTTCTCAAAGAATTTGTAGAGATTTTATTTTCTTAAAGGTTTACAGCTATCTGTTAGTAACTGCAAACTGGAAGAAATGAGAAAGACCATAAATAGTTCTCAGCTGGATTTGGAAATCAAGCAATACACTTATCCTAACTGATGAATTAAAGAAATCAGAATGAAAGTTTAGAAATTTATTGGAAAAGAAAAATAAGAACGACTTATCAAAACTAGTGTGATGAAGCAAACTCCTGTTTAGATAAAAAATGACCTCAGTAAACATATGCATATATGCACATTATGTGTATAAGGTGCATCAGCATACATTTGAATTGCACTTACTTATAAGAAGACTGATGCATGAATGATATATTGTCTAAATGAGAAGAGTAACAGTGATGCAACTCAAAGACTATCAAACAAAGACAGTAAGAACAGAACTTAATGAAAATGAAGGCAGATATACAAGATACACATTTAAATATTATCTCTCCTACTTAACTTCAGTCATATGTTGCTCAACATTGCTGGGGCAAATGATCTGACACCTGCAACTTAAAGAACAGCGGTTTATTTTGGTTTATGGATTGGAAGTTTCTAATCCATGGCTGGGTATGGTAGAAATATGATGGCAGGAAGGTCTGGTGAAAGACAGCTGCTGAAAACCAGGCAGCCAAGAAGTAGAGAGAGCAGGCAGAGATGAAGGAAGGACATAAGAGCCAGGCATAAAAAGTTATCTTTTACGTTATGTTTCCTGTGACATATATCCTTAACCACACCCCACTGACACAGGGCATTTTCAGCTAGTACTCAGGATCTATGCACCATATAAAAACCCACCTCTGATCACATGAACTCTTTCAGGAATGTTGCTAATCCAAACCATAAGAAATCAAGACAAAATAATTAAAAACCCTACCAAGTTCATGAGTTAAAAAGCCCTGTTACCACAGATATTAGTAATACTTATGAATAACTAAGATTTTAGGCAACTGCATGCCAATATATGTCAAGTTAAAACTGAGAACTTCTAGAAAAGATCTTAATAAATAATTTTCTAGGCAATTCTCCCTGTTTTACAGTAAACGAAGAAAGGTATTTACTAAAAGTCAACAGTTCTTAGTGATTCAAATTCTCAGTAAAGGAAACTCACATAATTTAATGAAGCATATCTAGACCTAGATATGTCTACGTCACACCTCATAGTAAAATACTGCAGTTTGTTTTAATTCAAAAATAGAAAAAACATTCAGTTCGTAATGTTTATTCATTATTATATTTGATTTCCTATACAGGAAATTACGACAAAAAAGAGGGAATAAAGAAATACAAATCTAAGGCACCAATGAAACTTGCATTATTTAAAGATGACTGGACTTTTGCACACTAAAATATTTAAAAGAATTCATGTCAATAAAAAGAATTAAACATGTATTATGCACTCAAAGCTATAAGTCAACCACCTAAATAGATAGATACATTGTTAATATATAAAGTGAATTAAAATCCTAATTCCCAACAACAAAATGTTGCGCTGAAATTCAAAAGAAGCATCATTTACAATATAATCAAATATGTAGGAAACCTAAAACTACATTTTAAAGAGATGCACAAGAGCTCTACATAGGAAATAACAAATTATTTCTGTGAGAAAATTAATAGTACACAGACAGTTGGGGAAACATTCAAAGTTTATTCATTAAATGACTCAGTGTTGCCATTTTTTACACTCTGAATCCACTTTGTTTTGAAGAATTCAACTCCAGATTGAGAATGCAAGATGCATGCCCTAAACTCAATCAAAATGAATAGTCAATTTCTTTGTACCCAGAATAAACTTACTGGTGACTTGGTCAATCTAATAATAAGACACTCAGAATATTAGTTGTGGAAAACTGCCCAAGTGAAAGTAACTCTTTATGCAAATGGATAGAAAGCACAATAAGATTCCTTCCACAAACTGCTGACAGCCACCTTTTGACCACATTGGGCGAAATATGGGAACAGCAGGCCGATGGAGAATGAGAGATGCACACTGCCGAGAAAAAGTTATAGAAAGAATGAAACCAGCTCCTGGGTGACATCTTCAAATCCAAGGGTCTGAGCTTGATTGAAGCACTTGGGAAACTGAGGCAGTAAGATTGTTGCAAGTTCAGCCTGAACTGTATAACAAGACTGTTTCAAAAAGACAAAATACAAAAAAACAAACAAACAAAAAACCCACTTGATTGAAGTCCTTGCTAATATTTGACATTTTTGTTTGTCAACAGACTCTCATGATTATTTAAGTTATTTGGATCTGGGGTTTATATATTTTGCAATGACACTGATCCTACAGAAGGGGCTCACTCAGAAAGTGTATTTCATTATAATGAAGAAGATGCATTGTCAAAAAATATAATTTGATGACCCTCATGGCTTATTCTATTTTAGAAACTAAAGCACAGTGAAAATCTCTTGGGAGTCTCTTTTCTACCATGACAATAACTTTTGACATTGTAGTGTCTTTATGCTTAGGAGAGAGTGTCATCCCTGGGAAATTCTATCTCAGAGCCAGAGCTGTCATGACTGAGTGATGCCTACTGGAATAGAAAGAATAGAGCCTACATATGTAACTATGGGAAATATGTCAATAAGTGGAAGAAAATGGGAGCAATTTTTCTATCAAAAGTAAAAATTGTATCAATGTTGTAGAAAAAAGAATAATCAAAAGCATTTTCAGAAGTAAAATTTCAGCATGAGTAAAGCCAAGCAATCTCTTGGCAGAGTAATAGGACAGCAATGCAGACAGTAAAGGTCAAATGCAATAAGACTAACAACCAAGCTGGTAGGATTTGGGTTCATTCTGAAGGAAGTGACAAACATGAAATACCACTCAGAGGGATCACTCAGAATAAAATCCAGCAGGGTGTGGCTGTAGTTGAGCCTGAGTGGGAGGAACATGGCCAATACAAATAGGTCCCATTTGGAAAGTGACTGTACACAAGGAATTCTGGAAATTTCCAGTCTCAGGAAATCTTAAGGACAATACAAGCTGGGACAATATGTTCAGTAACTCAATTAAACTCAAGTCTCTACGTGTACTTTCTGTACCTACCCTTCTCTTCACCTTCTTTTGTCCACTGACCATTTCGTTGGGTGCACCTTTGCGAAAGCAATCACTAAGTCTTATTTTCCTCAGTCATAAGATCATAACATGTATCTCATTGAATTGTACTACATTTAATCTATGATAATATATAAAGCATTTAACATAATATATAAAATATTATAAACAATCATTGGTGATACTATTTTATACATACTAAAATTAAGTAATTTCCATCCATGTTAGAACTAAGCCTTAATAATACAAAGAAACCAAGTCAAGCTAATGATTAAATACATCAATGGAAGATATAGTTGAACACCAAATAAATGGTTAAAATGCAGTCAACAAAAATAAATTTTTTAAGCTAATGATGATTGGTGACCCTGACAAAGGTGTTTTAACTTATTTTCAAACACATTGTTAGTGGAACACATGTTTTGCTTTTTTATTGCTCTTCAGATATTCATGTAAATATTGTTTTCTTTCCTTTGATGATTTGAACATTCCTGACAGTTATGTAATTTATTCATCAATGATGTAGCTAAATATCACATTGTGCATAATGCCTATCCAGTACTAGAGACCTAAAGTATACTAAACCAATGTCCAGCCAATACCACTTAAACAGTTGATTAATGCTCTTAAATCAAATATTCTTTTAATCAAGAATAAGCTAAATTACTTTTACGTACCTAAGATTAAGAGTATTAAAACAAACAAATGAAATAAAAGCAGATTTCAGTTAATTCCTTTAAGCTTTATGGGGAAAAGGAGAATACTATTTTCTCAAAAGAAAGATTGAAATCACAAATTTGCAGAAAGGATGAATATTAAAATAAATATACTTAAGATTATAAATCCCTCTTTACTTGTTAGAGTGTAAACCCAATGAATTAAATTTTAATAAGAATACCACAGGAACAATGATATTGTATAAACTTACATGACGCTCTCACTCTTCAGTAGTATGCATTTCATTTTCAGATAATGAAATCTTTCCTTTTGTCTATTTCTTATAATGTTGTTTTATGTATGAAAATTATCCTAATGAGAAAAACATAGGACATGTTTATAAGAATTCTACTCTCTAGTCTACAATTTCAAACCAGATATAAAAGGAACAGTTAGCTTTCTGGGACTTTTGAATAAGAAAATTATCATGAAAATTGCTGCAAGGGGCTCATGTATGTGTAGTAAACAATTTTACTGATTAAATGGATGGCAAGGGTAAAATTCCCATATTTATCTTATCAGGTTTTAAGCATCAATCAGTAGCGCAAAACTGTAAAGCTTGCTTTACATTCCATTGGTACAGTGCTAAATTTGTTCAGAAATTAAATATACCATCCAGAGGTACCCAGAAGATGCATGTACCCTATATCTTAGATTCAACACATATGCTAAGAATGCACAGCTTAAATTGATAGAAAGTAACTCATCCATCTACAAGAATACATTTTGGAAAAGATACTTATTTCAATGCTAGAAGATTATAGCTTTTAATGGACTTTCTGTTCCCTCTTCATTCTAAAATTTTCTGTTACTATATTTTACTATCATGAGACTCCATGTCCTTGAAATCCAAATGTTCCAGTTAACACTCTAAACCAAGATCCAGAGACTATTGAGCAAGTTCCTGACGTTAAAATATCAAATCATTTGGTTCAACAACTGTCATTATTATATTTTTGAGAAAAATATGGTTTTGGAGATCATGCTTACAGAACATACTCATGATTTTAAGCCCACACAATATTTTAATTCCATAAGGTGTGTGGGTGGTTATTTCAAATTGACATAGTTTTGTGTTATTTTTTACATGCAAAATTATTATCAGATGGAAGAGAAATTAAATATTCTGAATGCTATAAAAAATCTTCAATGTTCTTGACTTATATTACCAATTATAACTACTTCTAAAATGCATTCAATTTTGGAAAACGAACCTTAACAACATCAGTCTTAAAAAATAAAAATAGAACATGATGAAAACATCCAAAGAAAATTGTTCTGTAAAATGCCTCAATGTATAAATGAGGGAACACTTGCTAAGTAATCTATACTTATATTAAATGATTTCTCATATGCCCATAATAAGAATATTTTATAAAACATGAGGTTAACTTTTGCATAAGTGAGCATTTATAGGTATTGTGTGACATATTTTATGATACTCCTGCTAGTAACAGAATAAATATAGCACTTCAGAGATTTTACCTTTATTTTTCAGTCATTGACTATCTCAGAAAATAGAACTCAAGTTATGATGCTACAGTGTGCTTACCAACAGCCAAATATATTATTATATATTATAAATTCAGTAATTCTTGGTTTCCATTATTATAAAAATTGTATTCCATGTTAGGTCATATATTTTTTAGGCTATCATACAAACAGACATAATTCTATTAAAAATCTTGTATCTGTGTGGGTTATTTCATATTGGGTAATTCATAAATTATAGGATTTATAAGGTAACATGAACACAACTAAGGATGAATTTTTAGACCTTCTGCTGTGGTTCATATCTAGATTACCCCAAAGCCTCATGCTGTCATAGGTGGGACATTAGGGAGGTGCACAGATCACACAGACATTCCCCAGTGGATTTGTCACTGATGACTTTCTAGTCAAATGGGATTGGGGGGGTGAAGCTTAGTGAGTGGCTGACTGGGACTGTGGACTGCGAGGAAGTGTTTCCCTCCTTTGGTCCTTCTTTGATCACTGCATGCCCTAAGCTGTTTCTGCTCTGCCATGCAGCCCAGCCTTGCAACCAGCCAGCTACGGACTGGAAACTTTAGGAACTGTGAACCCAAATAAACCTTTCATCCTGTCTGTAAGTGGTGAGTGTTGGGAATGATGTCCCAGAAGTGAGTAAGGAATGAAGACCCATCACAGACAAAATGGCAACTTCATGCTGTATTTGTCCACATAGAATAGTTTTTTCAATTTTTTCCAATCTGTTACAGGAAAATATAGCATATTATTACTGTCTTTACTAAGTGTGCATTTTTCTTCAATTTCTTGATGGAAATAGAAGCCTTCATTTCATATATTTTGAAATGTGTTTGTAGAAGTTCTGTTCTCTTTCTGTAAGTATCCTTTTCATATTTTCAATGAAAATTTTCATTAGTCTTTTATCTCTATCACTGTATTTAACTTTGTGCTGGATCTTATCACTGTTTCAATCGAAATAAGGTACGTTTTTAAAATATTTCTCTAAATCTATAAAAGGAAAACAAGTCAGCTGGGCACAGTTACACTTCTTATAACCTCAGCTACTCTGATGACTGAGCAGGAGGGTCATGGGTTTAAGGTCATGGAGACACAGGACAACTTAGACTGTGTCTTAGTATGATATGATACAGTGCAATGCAACACAATACAACACCATAATATAACATAGCACAGCACAACACAACAACATAACATAACATAACATAACATAACATAACATAACATAACATAACATAACATAACATAGCTTTGGATACAGCTCAATGGTAGAGGCTCCTTGGGTTTGATATCTCATACTTAACTCTGTCCAGAAAAAAAGGCAAAAATGTTCTTCATTCCTGTGTACAAAAAACACCATGTTTCCTATCCAAGGTGATTCCAAGGCAGTGATACTGAGATCTTATCTCCAAATATTGTGGGAGGATTGAACACCCTTCTTTAAATCTAATATGTACTGTTATTTCACCCCCTCTTTGTGTAAAAACTATTTGTGTCTGCATCTAAAGGATAGGAAGTATCATCTACATTTCTAATCTCCTCAATCTCTTTCAAGAAAATTAGTCATCTTTAGTGACTAAGTTACTTCAACTGAATTTGTGAGGTCCCCTCAAGCCACTGTTTGTTACTGAAATAGCTGTTTCTAGGGGAGTTTTAAAATAAATTTAAATAGTTGCATCGCAAAACAGGAGAGAAAAACTAAAACATATTCTACCACCTTTTAATGGATATGTCTCCTGTAAGATTATTAAACATAAAGACAATTTTAGGATTGAACCATATGTTCTCCCACCCCCCGTGTGCACTGTTTGCCAACAGTTGTCAGGTGTTATTTTCTTTCAAGTTAGAATGCTGACACGCATTCTCAGCTCGGGTCAGCTTCTTGGGAGTAGTGCGCTTCTTGTGCGAAGTCAAGCAGGGTTCCTCTGCTCCAACTATGCCAACTCTGCAGACCCATTAAGGCTTTCTCTTTGGAAATTTGAATGAGGACTTCACTGTGAGTCCCTAGCACTGCAGTTTTTCCTCTTGGTGTTATCACTTGTTTTAGTCTATTCCCTACGGTTGTAATGAAATGGCCCGTACCTCCAACTTTAAGGAGAGCTTTATTTTGGTTCACAGTTCGAGTTCCTGCATCAGAGGCAGAAACAGGATGGCAGAGCGGGATGGTGAAGGTCAAAGTACGCAGCCCACGGTAATCCGGAGGCAGAAAAAAAAGACAGGAGCTGGGTCAAGAGTCCACACTTTGATGTCAGCCCGAAAATGACCCGCCTTCCAGCAGACCCACCTCCTAACAGCGCAGTAAGATATGGAGCTGGATGAGCAAATCCACTGAGGAGCACAGCGCTCACTAGGTGTAATCACCGTCCCTACACATGAGAACAAGAGGCACATTTTAGATCTAAACCAGAGCACCTCACGGGTGGTGATATACGACCCTCACAGGTAGAATAACTTCAGAGTGAATTCTTGAAATTTAATCTACACTTCAGTAACTACTTTGCTGGAAACCTAAACGTAGAATACAGCAAGCTATCACCAGTCTTAAACACATTGGTAGCGCTAGTATCTTTAATTTCTTACCTTTATGCTCACAAATGAACCACATTTTTCGGCAGAAAAAAATAATAAAAGGGAGCTTTCTGTTAACATAATAGCCCCAAAGAAAGAAAGATGTAATGATCATTACTAAGAATAGAGTCGATCACAAAACAAGACTAAATTTATAACAATAAGGATAAAATATCTACTTTGTAGTGTCACAATATCACATATAGAAGCAGAATACAACTGTCAATTTTAAGTAGTAACGTGTTCAAATTCTCTGCAAGGGAGACCTGACCAAAGTGAATAAAGTCTTTATTACTTATCTATATGGTTCTTATAATTATAAAAAGATACAAATTAGACATGTAACATTTAATAATAAAAAACGGACCTGATGAAAAAATCCAGATAAGAGTACTTTATAAATCTGGCAATCCAACATCAAATATCTCATGACTAAAGTTGAAGACAAAAGGTTCTTATAAAATAGAATCTATGTGAAATTCTCTCTGATGCTGCAGTAAATGAAGTTTGAACAATTTAGCAAAGACTCCATTTACAAATGTCTTTCTAAAAATTGTAAATCCTCTTGCAAGAAGCAATGAGCCCCCAAACCATGGCCAAAAATCCATAAACTGATAACTTATGTCTTATAAATCTGGCTGCTCAGGAGTTGTGATCTTTCACTTGTGCTTATACTAATAGAAAAAAGGAAGCTATTATATCCAGTATCTTTGTAGACATAAAAAGGTATGCATGAGACTACAGAAATATTTAAATGACTTCAATAGATAATGCTAATATTTTAAAATAGACTAAAGTATAAATGTAATAATATATCATGTAATAATTGTATTTCTGCACTTCTTATCTACTACTTAAACTATTAAAAGTTTAAGACATAATTTTTAAGTCAATATTTTTGGAAAAAATAACTCTGAAAATATTTTAATGGAGATATACACATATTTACTAAGTTGTAATAGAAAGTATCTTAAACATCCAGCTTTAAGTGATTTTCTTCAAAAGCATAGCTTTTTCAGTGTTTATTCCTTGAGAGTATGAACTAAAACTTTCTGTTAAATCTTATTATAAATTCTCTATGCATCTATGTTATTATCTGATAATTTGCATATCAATTGATTATTGGAATACAAATATTATAATGGAATATTTTCCCTAGAGCACACTTTTAAATCTTTCTGTGAGAGACACTTTATATCCTGAAGTAGTACTAGCTAATGTATTCCTACCCTAATGTATTGAAGGCACTCATTAATCTCTTGTATAGCCCGAAACCGAAATCTTCCTGATAATGTTTAAAATATAATAAAAGCTAACTGAATTTTTTCTCATTTGTATAGTACCAAAACACATTTATCTCTCTATGTTTCATTTGCTGTTAAAATCATGGGATTGGGGCCAGGGAGATGGCTCAGTGGAATAAGCACACCCTGGCATGTGCAAGGGCCTGAGTTCAATCCCTGGTTCCACCAAAATAAATAAATAAATAAATAAATAAATAAATAAATAAAATCATGGGATTACCAATTTCCTTCCAGATGCGTGCTACCTGAGAAGGAATATTGCAGAATAACTATATTGGGGTCATTTAAAAACATTAAAACAATAGAAGTACATAATTTTTTTCATGTAACAATGTAGTCACATCGATGAACTCAAATAACTTTTAGTGCAGACATGGCTTCATAAGACTTCCTCTGCAATTTATTATGTATCTGGCTGATAGCATGTTTTACTCCTGTCTCTACCATAAAGAAAACTATGTTTTATTCTAAATCTAAGCACCAGAATATAATGAATCACTTTATCTATATTATTTTAAGCAAGTTGTTTCCTTTTGGTAAACAATGTCATAGTTTATGGTTGATCTGATGCTTTAATTAAAAGTCAACTTTTGAGATTTAAACACTGAAATACGGTGTATCGGCAGCTATTTCTCCTTCAATTAGCTTTGATTCCTGAGATATTTCCTCCTTTTTTTTATTGGTGTGGGGGAAGGTCCCTGTGCTTTGTCTAGGCTTGCCTAAGCAGGCTCTTGAGACTGCTGAGTTATCTCACGGGCTCCATCTTTCCTCTTAAAGTTGATTTTTTCTACTTTGTCATCATCAGATTCAGACATTGCTGGCCATCTTCCCCAGCTCAGGGGCAATTCACCCTTAAAATTATGGTGAATTTTATTATTAAAATAAGTTCTTTTTTTTTCATCAATTGCTTTTATTTTTATTTTTTTTTCAACAAATAATACACTGCATATATTCTTCTTAGTGGTTAATTGCTGTACAAGATGCAGACTTGTGATCCTACTTACAAATACCATTAGAAAAA
>NW_004524601.1:15816618-15818571 GCF_000260255.1 Octodon degus
GGTGTCTTTTTTTTATTAAGGATTATTGGCCTTGATCAATTGTATTGACTTTCTTTTATTAAGTGCACATATTTATAAGTTGTTATTTTTAAACATCAATCACTCTCGAATCAACTTGTGCAACCTCTGTTTATGCTTATTTTCTACATTGATTCATTTATTGTTCATTCATTTAGCACAGAGTGAAACCAGAACCATCACACTCAGAATCTCTCTGGCCCTTTTATTTAATTAAGGTGTTATTTATTTATTTACTTTTATATCGAGATATTATGTATATACTTTTACATTGAAATTTATATTATAGCAGTGTTGCTACATTGCTAAATTGTCCAGGGTTTGCTCAAACTTGTAATTATTCTGTCTCAGATATCCACAGACTAGGATTATAGGCATGTGCCACCATTCAAGGTTTCTCTTTTCTCGTGTATAATTTTGTTAAATGCCAACTTCTTATTAAAATTATAAATTAAATATTATGTTCTAATTTTGCACGTATTCAAGTTAAGCATGTTGGTGTACACTTGTAATCTCAGCTCTTGGGAAACTGACGCAGGTAGATTGCTGTGAGCATAGGCCAAACTCTACTACATAGTGAGTTCCAGACCTCTCGGAACTATATAACAAGACCCAGTCTCAAAAAGATTGCATTGCACAGTGGCTATGATAGTATAAATTTCCACCTATAGTGTAGAAAGGTTGTTTTTCTCTAAAACCTTACCAGCCTGTCTTATGGGTTGATTTCCTGATGACACCCATGTTTTCTGGGGTGAAATGGGATCTCCGTGTTTTCATTTGGATTTCTCAAAAGGCTAGTGATATTGAGCCTTCTTGTTTATTTTATTGACCATTTGTGCTTCATATGACAACAGCTATTCATTTCACATGCATATTTTTGGACTGGGTCTTTTATTTAGAAGGATCTAAATTTTTAGCTATTCACATATTTTAGATGGAGTTCTCACAATAAAACAAACAAACAAAAAACAACCACTAGAAATTCCATTCCGTACAGCTATTTGTCTTCCCAAAAATTTAAGTATGCCATATTACAATTATGCCTACCTGTGTTTATCTCAGCACAAATCATAATATCTAAAATTGAAAGTGACTCATATGTCCATCAACACGTGAATGGTTTTAAAAAGTTGCCTAGATACCTGCTGACCCCTAGAGCCGAGACTTCCTCATTCCTACACCCCCTACATATACCCAACACCTCCCCTGAATAAACTGAGACTTAATCAGAAGAAAAAAGTGGTATATATACACAATGGAGTATTACTCTGCCTTCAAGAAGAATAAACCTAAGCCATTTGTAGGAAAACACATGAACTTTGAGGCCGTACTATTAAGTGAAAATGAACCAGACACAAGAGCTCAAATATCACATGGCTTCTCTGATACAAGAAACCCAAAATATAAAGAAAGAGAAAAAACAACAACAACAACAACACAGTAGATACTAAGAGTTAGGAAGATTCAGTCTTTGTCCAATGAGAAGGGAAACGAAAAATAGAGAGGAAAAAAATGGAGGGAATGAGGAAGAAAACAGGCTAAATTGTTAACCTGTGTACCTGTCAAAGCAAACCACTTGGAATATAATTATGATGCACTGCAAATGAGTACCAACAGCCAGCAAAAGCTGGAAAACATGAAATATTTGAGAAGTTTTTGTTGACAGCACTTCAGAGGCTGTAAACAAGAGAAACACTATGAGTCTGATCTGTTAGGGAGACCATGAACACCCTGTAGACCCTTCCCTGAAAAATATGGCAAAAAATAATAAAATCAAAAGTAAAATGTTTTCATTTCCTATTAACTAGGAGCATATTACTATTGGATGTTTATGCCACATATAGATTATTCCTAGTGAATTGAAAGCACCTACTTTAAGCAAAGTGTTATATACTCAAAGTAAAAGCAATACAAAGGATTAGTAAAATAATAAAC
>NW_004524601.1:15818671-15823717 GCF_000260255.1 Octodon degus
GGTGATGGGCATCTTGGTTGTTTCCAAGATTTGGCTATCACAAATTGTGCCGCTATAAACAAAGGCACACTAAAATAAGTTCTTTTGGAAGTCTTTTTTTAACATCTCATAATGTATTTCTACTATTTTAGTTAATTATTTTATAGGTACATTTTAGATATGCATAATGGTAATATTCATCGTAGGATATTTGTACATGCACATGATTTATCTTGATTCCTTTTTTCCCCATTTATCTCCTCTCCCATTAACTCTTTTTTCCCTTTATTTACAAAAAACTATGTTTCCATCTTTTCCTTATTTTCTTTTCCCTTCCTATTTTGCTTCTCCCCCTTCCCTAGTTTCCCTTACCATTTGAGAACATTTTCTTCTAATTTCACAATACCTATTATACATTTTGATTCTTATTTATACTTTTGGTTTTTTATATAGCAGAATCCAATATTTGAGCATGTATGTCTGATTTATTTCATATAAGAGTGTGGTCCCAAAGTACATCCATCTACCTAGGAATGTCTCGAGTTCATCCTTCTTTGTGACAGCATAACATTCCATTGTATTTCCCACCCACCCCGTATCTTCTTTATTTTTTCATCAAAGACTGACATTTGAGCTGTTTCCAAGATTTAACTTTTATAGACCCTGCTGCTACAAACATGGACTTTCCACATGTCAAAGATAAAAGTTAGAGCTGTATCTCTCATATGCACTAAATTAAAATAAAAATAGATCAAAGGTCTAAATATTAAAACAGAAACACTAAATCTGTGGATAATCACAGTAGGTACAACTCTTAAACACAGGTTTAGGCCAAGACTTCATAAATGAAACTCAATCATTCAGGAAATACTACATGTAATCAATAATTGGTATTTCAACTTACTAAAAATCTTCTGCATTGCAAAAGAAATCACTAACAGA
The DNA here is from genome assembly GCF_000260255.1 of Octodon degus. Lineage (NCBI taxonomy): Eukaryota > Metazoa > Chordata > Mammalia > Rodentia > Octodontidae > Octodon > Octodon degus. Next base: position 15,819,593 of record NW_004524601.1, read on the forward strand.
GTGAAAAGATAACACACAGAGTAGGAAAATTTTTCCATCTCTTCCTAATGTCCAAAATATATGTGACTAATTTGTAGAATATATAAAGAACTCAAAAAATCAGATGCCCCAAATGAAAGACACAATGCAAAAAAAATGACATCTGAAATGAATAGACACTTCTTAGATAAAGAAGTACAAGTGACAAATAAATATATAAAAAATGTTCAACCTCACTGGATAAGTAAGTGCCAGAGTTAGCTCAGAGGCATAAGTGCCTGCCAGGCAACTGCAAAATCTTGAGTTTGATTCTCAGTACAAAAAGAAAAGAAGAAAAAATGTCACATCACTGGATATGTGAGAGATGCTAATTAAAACAATACTGATATTTAGTCTCACCCTGAAAAAAATGGTCATTATCAAGAAATCAGTGAAAAACAAGTGTTGGCAATGCTTCAGGGAAAAGGAAGATTTCTCCACTGTAAGTGGAATTGTAGATTGGTACAACCATTGTAGAAATCAGTGTAGAGATTCCTCAAAAAACTACAACTGGAATTTGACTTAAGTCAGTTATTTTATTTTTTGTATGCTTCTCATAGAATTAAAAGCACCTAGCTGGAGAGACAACTCAGTAGAATAAGCACTTGACTGGCAAGTGCAAGGTCCTGAGTTCAGAGCCTGGTACCACAAATAGATAAATAAACAAGCAAATAAATAGAAATAAAAGCACCTGTAGTTGTTGGTTAATTGTGTCAACTTGAGAAGCTAAGAGCTTAACTAAATCATCTCAGCAATTCCACACTGTCAGGTGTGGAGGCCACACTCTAGAGTGACTCATCACTTGAAGGAGAATGAGGAAGGACAGAGGGTCCCATTCGTCTTCAGAGGATCGCTCGTCTTCGTCATCAGCGTGGACATCAGCTCCTGGCTAGAGCACATTCCTTGGGTTTGGCTTTGGATCCTTCAGCCTTCTGGTGTAGATTCATTGGCCTTCTGGTGCAAATCCATCGGCATCCTGATACGGAGTTTGAACTGAATCCTCTAGTGTGCCGTGTGCAGATGCCCTCAGCACGCTTCCTCGTCTGACTCTGCGGCTGACCATCATAAGTCAATCTTGTAATTTCTTACATTTGTACATCTTCTGTTATATCTGTACCTATAATAAAACCCTGACTGATACAGCACCATACTAAAAGCCTTTTTAAGAAAAATGTAATCTCATTTAAATCATAGAATGGAACCATCAACATATTTGGAGTCATAAATGTTAACTTGAATTCTACTTTAGATTATCATTATTTGGACCAGCCAATAAACATTCTTTTGCTTGGTTATATTTCCTTGAAATAGAGATCATAATAACATTAATAACTAACATTCAGATATTTACTATTTTCTGAATCTGCTCTAAGCAATTTGCATGAATTTTGTCAGTTAAGCTCACAACAGCCACACAAGACTAGCATTACTAAATTCATATTTTATTGATGAGTAATTGTAGATAATAATACCTGCCTCTTAGGCTTTAGGATTGCCCAGGTAATAAATGTAGTTGAGGCAAATGATACTTCGTTCAGGCCAATACATACACAAGATAAATATAATATTGTTCCTTTCCTGCTGCGTTCCTTCTTGACTCTAAAACACTTGTCATGTTTATGGGTTTGTTGGTCATTGACAAAAATATTTATTGCCTTCACTTATGCAACATTGTCAGTCTTCTGAGAGAAACCCAAGATGGAGGGATCTCAACAGCACATCTTGCAGAGCATTCTAAGAAAAAGAAAAGTGAAGAAAATTGAGCAAAATACTACCTGAAGTCTATGGAAAGGCAGAGAACATGCAGGATTGCTGAGGATGAAGTGGTTGGTGCTAGGATTTATGCTAGCTTTCTGATGTCTCATCCACCAGGTGAAGGTTCTTTAGAGTAAGACTTCAGTACTTAAGTGAGCCAGTAGTAATTACATTCAAGTGTGTATATTGGTATTCCCTCCATGTAAACATATGAATCAAAACCAAAATAATGATGTTATGTTTGCCACCAATTTAATTCTCAGTGATTATGGCTTTCACAATACACTGTGCACATGCACGCATGCACACACACCAACACACACACACACACACACACACACACACACACACACAGAGGCAATATAAGCATCCCTCTACTCTAACCTGAGAAAAAATGTGCTTTTTGTGTTTTTCTCTTTTGTAAAAAGAAGAGTAATGAATAAAGTGGTTATTATTGATTGAAGACTCTTCAGGTGAAATTCCTAGCAAGTCTGCTGCTGAGATCATAAACAATTTGCTTTTATTAGTACTAGTGAGATAGTTTTAATGTGAGAACCTTTTCATCAAGCTGATATTCTGAGGTCAGACAGCACAAATACAGCTTTAGGAATATATCTTGCTATTTTTTGTTAGCCATTTGTAGCTGGGACAACTTTGAACAACAATGTAATGTATTAGTACTGTGCATGGAAAGTAAAATAAATCAGGATGACCAGAGTCATTCACTTGTTACCCCAGCAATTATGGAATCATTATCTATGTAAAGCCTTTTGCTGGATGCTAAGGAGACAAAAAATATGTAAGTGATATTTCTGTCTGGAAAGGGCTTGGCATCTCACTGGAGAAGCAGATTTAAGAACAGGCAATTTTAAAATAATGAGGAAAAAAACAAAGTAGAGGTATGCACATTTTGTGATAAAGCATTTTGCCTGACCATGACTGGATAATGGATGCTTATATGGATGTGGTTGAATCTGATCTCAGAAGACTTTGTGAAGAAGGTTCTAGCTGGATATCTCAAAAGATGCACACTGAGCAGACAGGAAGTGGGCAGTGCCCGAGCAGCCACCAAGGAAGAGCAAGAGAAGCATTCCTCATGTCCAGTTGTGAAAAGCACCTCTGGATTAGTGCTCAATTATGTCCATAGATAATTGTGCAAATTGCAAAAGTCCTTCATCATCTATGGCCCAGCCTTGTTTACTTCAGTGTTGTTCAGCCTTTACCTCTACACTAGACGTTCACAGACAGTCCCTTTCTCTCTCCATTGGCATTTAGTCCATTGTTTCCTTTGCATCCAGGAAAACCCTCACCACTTCCTGCAGCGTCATTCAGATCTCAGTTACACTACCAAGTTCACAAAAAATATGCAGATGATTCTCTCCCTGTGTGAGTCAGGTTTGCTGTGTGCTGTCATAGATGTTTCTTCCCTTAGGCTCAAATGCTTTCCTTATGGTTTATGTTGAAAGAATCATTTCCCCACTAACCCAGGAGCTCCCACACAGTCATCCAAGACCATTTTTGATTTTCAGGCAGGGAGATAGCTCAGTGGCTTAATCGCCTGCCTGGCAGGCACAAAGTCTGGAGTTCAACCCTTGGTACAAAACAAGTAATAATAAAAAAATTTAAAAGTTCAGTTAATCTTCAGTGTTTAGTCTACTTGCAAAATCATAGGGAATGATTGACAAAAATGCTTGTTTTTTTTTTTTTGCGGAACCAGGTATTGAACTCAGGCCCTTGCGCTTTCCAGGAAAGCGCTTATTCTACTGAGCCATCTCCCCAGCCCCGATGAATATGCATTTAATAAATATAATTATAGTTTCTTCCAGTGCCTGGTACCATTCACACACTTGATACACAGAACAAAAGACATACGAAAAAATATTAAATATACATATATATATATATACATACATATATACATATATAATGTGCAAAGGAAAAATTTGCTTACTTCTGGCATGATAGAAATTTGAAAAAAAAAAGAAAAGAAATTTGGTAATTCAATTTGATGGTGAAATCTAATATATTAATTAGCATAGCATAGTGTGGCTGAATATTTTATTCTCCTGACTTTCTTGCAATTCACTGTGATGCAGAAGATATAAACAGAAGTGCATGCAGTTTCTTAGAAAACTACCTCAGTTTGTCTTTCTTTTCCTTTTCCTTCCTGTCCTTTCTTTCCTGTCCCATCCCATGCCATCCCTTCCCTTCCCTTCCTTTCTTTCTTTTCTTCTACTCCTTTCCTTCCTTTTTTCTTTTTTTCCTTTCTTCCTTCTTTCCTATGATACTACACCTTTGTATTGAGCCATAACCACAGCCTATTATTATTATTATTATTATTATTATTATTAT
>NW_004524601.1:15830377-15840327 GCF_000260255.1 Octodon degus
ATTATTCCTAGTGAATTGAAAGCACCTACTTTAAGCAAAGTGTTATATACTCAAAGTAAAAGCAATACAAAGGATTAGTAAAATAATAAACTTTTAAAATAATAAAGTCCCCACAAAATATTTGTTTTTGCTTCTCTCAATGTACCAGTTTTTGTTTAAATATACACAGAGACACATGGATGCAGAAATTGATTTATTAAAATTAAACTAAAATTTTCTATTTTAAGCTAACATTACTATTTGTTATAAAGTATAAGTAGAGTAATAATTTTTGCTATTTGTATTTGACCAATGTAATAGGAGGAAATCCTACTTTAGCAGAAGTATTCATTGTTGATATTTATCATCACTTTATGCATTTTTCAAAGATGTAATTGGTTAAACAGGCAAACATTTACATCTAAAAGCAAGAAAAATTACTTGGGTATAACAAACATAATTTGTATATGCAAATATACAACATGACTTTTAGTTAAGGATTTAAAGATATGTGATTACATATATCATATACATATGAAAAATAAATTAAACTTGCCAATTTCTTTTCCTTTAACTAAGTTCAAACTGTAGTTAATAATATACATAAAAGGATTTCAATGGCATACTAAAATTTTAAATTGACCATGTAAAAGTCATTCTAAAGCTACAATTAGTAAACTGATGAACATAAAATAATTCCTACTCATTGATCTAGAAATGTCTATATAAAAGCATCAATTTTTCTTGTGCTGTGAGTCTTTAACAGTTATTTTTAAACCTAAATAAGAACTTACAAGATGAAGATTTAGCAAATAGAAGTCCAATAATGAAGGGATTTTCTTCACTACAGTTTAGCTGTCCTATTAGAATGGCGAGTTACACAAACCAGACTAAAATCAAAATAAGATGAGCTATTTTTAGAGGACATTCCAATAGCCAGGACTGATGGTTTATGACCCCTCGCTGACAAAATTATCTTTCATAATTTGTCATCAAATAGTAATTTTGGTCGATTTGCCAGCATTATGCTTCTAGCTTAAATATAACAAAATGATGCACAAAGTCAAATTTTATTTCAGTAATTTGGGGACCAATTTCAGTCATACATATATTAAACTGTGGTGCAGTCAGACATTATAGATTATGGAGCGATGGAGTTAAATATGCAGAATTTAGGCTAAACTGAATTTCAGTCAACATACCAAATTTAACAAAAAACTAACTGGCACATAATTTGTGAAAATTGAAGCTGAATTTTGTTACTGTAATTTAGTCTGTCAGGTTCACTGATTTTGAATATGTCCGTAAAGATTACAGAGTCAGTTGTGCTACTAAGTAGTTAGTATTCACACAGAAATCTGAGAGACACTTCTATCAGCAATGAAGGTGCAGGCATGAAATAGGGCACAGGTTACTGACTGGGTGAAGCACCATTGTCTAAGCTTTGAGTACAAACATTTAGGTTGTCTAAGAGGTTGAAAAGAAAAGAAACTGTTTGTTCATTCATTCACTCAGTTATGTTACCTGGATACCAGTTATGTCTTAGGTACTGATTTACTGATTAAACTAACCGGGAAAACAAATCAATGTTTTAAATTCAAAGGTAATTTTTTTGGGGGGTACCAGGAATTGACCTCAGAACCTTGTACTTGCTAGGCAGGTGCTTATGCCACTGATCAAAATCTCCAGCCCTAAAGGTAGTGTTTCCTATAGAGAAACAAAATAAACAAGATAATTAAGTAGTTTATAATAACAACTGTTTTGGTCTGCATCTTCTAACTAAGGTGAAGCTTAGAGTTCTGGAATTAGTGCCCTTCTAGGAAGAGGGAAATGTGCATACAGACAATGACAAGAAGAGCAAAGGTCATGCTGTGATGGCTCCTGAGCTTGGAGTCACAAAACTGCAAACCAAGGACACTAGGGACTGTTGGTGAATGAGAAAGGAGGAAAGAGGCAGAAACTGCCATAGCTGGGGACTTCACAAAGAACATGGCCCTGCTGGCACCAGACTTTTGGACTTGTAGCCTACATAATGGGAGAGAATAAACTGCTACGTTTGAAGTCAACCGTTTTTGGAGTTTTGTTACGACAGCCATAGGAATTAATGAAAGACGTAATAGAAGTCTATGGAACTCTCCACCCAACCACAACAGGTCACAGGGACTTTGTATCCATCCACATGGTCAATTCCCAGAACTATTGTATGCTTGGCCATCAAACAAGCATCAATAAAATCAAGAAGGTTTTTGCTTTATTTTAACATAAAAAATAGATTCTCTGTTCACACAGAAGTGACATTAGATATAATGCTGAAAAATTGTGAAATGTACTTGTGGAAGTTGAATTACAAATTCCTAATTAGTCCACCGGTCAAAAAATAGGCAAAAGAAATTACAAAATAAAATGAAAAGGAAGAGACAACTTATCTAATCTTATGTAATGCAATTTGAACAGTGATCAAAAGGAAATTGGTAGCTGTAGATTCCAACATTAAAATACTTTCTTGTTCTTTCATAATTTCATAACCTCCTGCATTTAATATTTTAGAAGAAGGCAACTGAAACCAGAACAAGCAGGGGAAAGAAGTAACATTGATTAGAGTAGGAATAATGAAATCAAATCCAGAAATACAACAGAAAAGTCAATAGTTCTAAGAATTTCTTATGTGTAAAGATCAATTAATGCTGATGAAAAATTAGTTAGAAGGATAAAAAAAAGAATATTGAGTATTAATTATTGTAACTGTCCTACTAACCTGTTTTGAAACTGTCTCATTGCTATTTCTTCCTCAATAAAGTTAATAAAAAATACATCCAAGAAAGAAAGAAAAAAAGAATATTGAAATTACTAAAATCAAAACGAGAATGGAAAGTATTACTATTGACCTTTCAGAAATTAAAAGTATTGTAAGAAATATTCTGAGGAGCCCTATGACAAAAGTTCTCAGAAGTCAAACAAAACGTAATTGATTATAAAGTGATCATTACTGAATTAACATTTTATAAGTTATTATGTAACCAAAACTAGCCTTATTACATTACTCGTTAATCAACAGTAATATATTTCTCCAAAGAAAATTGCGACTCAATAACTGAGCTATTCAACCTCAATCTAATACAAATTCCACATGCCAGCAACTTTTAAAAATCATGGAGTTATTAAGGTCTTAAGGGTCTTGCTGAAATTTTTGTTTTCATAAAAATGAGTCATATGTCATTCTAAAAATGCACTAAACCACATTAGACCATACCTTTGGAAATGGTCATGAGCACAATTATATTTATTCTATATTATGTTCTCTGTCAGTATGACTGTGATATCAATTCCCTCCTTTATTTTTACTATTCCAAAAATTCTGTTTCCTCTATCTACAACAAATTAAAATTCAAAAGCGCAAGAACTTGCCATTTTATTAAGAAATATGCTACTTAGTAAATTTAGAAACAGATTCATCAATCGCTGTAAGCTCCAACCCATAATGCTGTGGAGGAGTTTCTTAAACATAATAATTAAATACATTCATTATCTCCAATTTTTCACTTTATTCCCCTCCATTATTTTAAGACAATGTATACATGGTAATAACATTTGAAAATAAGTAATGACGTTCAAGAACAACAAAAAAGTAAAAACATAAGTCCTTAATTTTACCAAGTAGAAATGTATACTGATAGCCTTCTAGTAGATTGCTTTGATTTTTTTTTCAATTCTACTTCTGATACTACACACAGTCTCATAGCAATTCACTCACCTACACTTTCATATGTAATTCTGTATATATTCACAATCTTCCCTCATGTTAAATCTACTTCCTGTAACATGGTGATATTTAAAAGTCTTTGAAAGAGTTGTTAAATGTTCTATTATGTGTTACATTTTCATTTCTTAATTACAGTGGTTTTTTTTTCATTTTTATAAACTTGTTCTTGTGTGGACTAACAACTATGAGAATGGAAATTAGATAACAACCTGTCATTTATTAATATGAGTAAGGCGGATGATATATGAGGCTTTTTAAATTAATTTTATTGAGAAACAAATAGCAATGAGACAGTTTCAAAACCAATTAGTACAACAGTTTCAATAATTAATACATTGCATGTTGTTGTCTTCGTCATAGTTATTCATAGTACAAGATGCAGACATGATATCCTGTCCAACCCTATTGATACAAATCTTTCTTCTCATTGAATTAAGAGAAAGTAGCTGTATATTATCCTAACTCTTTTGTATATACAGATACAAAATGGCCCTTCATTTATATCCCCCTTTTTTGTTTAGTTTTGTCAGAGATGGGTATTTCATTGGCATTTAAATATTGTAGGTGTGTAGATGACAAGTTTTAAGTAACATGACAGAAATTTCAATTGTAATTGCTCATGAAAGTCTGGCAGTCATGAGGTTGACCTGGCTCTGACCATGTGGTAGAAAATTCAGGTTAGGAGATCCAAGCGTAGGCTGAAAGTCCAGTCCCAAAGTGTGTCCTAGGATGCTTACTTTCCACACCTTCTTTTCCTCTCTCAGATAAAATGAGATGCATCTCATTTAGTTCTGTCTTCTATCTCAGGAGTGAAGACTGATTGTTTATAATTCTATTAATTTTATTTTGTTTTGGGAGGATGGAACATTGGAAAAATTATTAAATCTGTGAAATCCTAGTTCTTCATATGGTTAAATCATAGCTGCTGTTTGAAGTTTTCAGTCCTGTCTACACCCTGGTGTAGAAGTGTAGGGCATTGACCAAGAGTAGCTTTATCCATCTGGCTTTTGATTGGGTTAACTCTGTCAAAAGTCTTTAAAATGTATTTAGTTTTAAAACCATATTATACATTGTAATTATTTATGTATTGATTTTTGAGACAGAGTCTCATTATGTAGTCCAGGCTGGCCTTGCTCTCATCACGTATAGCCCAAACTGGCTTCCAACGTGTGGCGATCCTCCTGCCCCAGCCTCTTGAGTGCCCGGATTACAAGTATGTGCCATCATGCCTGGTCAATATTCTACATTCTTGAACTTGAAAATTATATACATTCTTGCTTGTGTACTTGAGCTTCCCCAAAATTAATCAAGTTAAAAAATATTTTATTTAGCAGTAATTTCGAACCACTATCTCTGTACCTTGTTAGACAGTTTAATTTTCCCCTTATTTTTAATTGTTAAACATAACTGAGCACGAATTATGCATCTGGTGAGTTTGCAGACAATATTATAAAAGCTACTCTCAAGAACATAAAATATAATTGTGTTTTGTCCTTGTTTTATGTAAGAGCAAAAAGTAGATATGATTGCAGCAGCTAAGCCTCAAGTCAACAGCTGTAGACTACTGACCTTCAGGAGCCTATTTACCTAGCAGACAGAAACAAGGGGCTTTTCCAGAGAAAGCTAAATGTGATTCTTTCCTTACAGATATACCTAACCTTCCCTTATGAACCAGTTAAGATAGCTTTTTAATTGCAAGAAATTAAAGTGCTAGTTCCTCCAAGAAATTCTCTTTTGAGATTTAATATCATTCTCATCCCTTTACTTTTGGAGTGGAGGGAACCTGAGCAAATTATGTTTAGGAAAATGCTGGTATCTTTGTAAGACACAGAATAATGTGGTATACTTTGTCTAATGACTCTCGTATCAGTAGTTGCTTACAAAATTTACTTTCAAGGGTCTGTTTTCTTAAACAGTAAATTTCACATTTTCATTTTAATTAAACTTAAATTGCATCACTGTTTCCCAGTGGCTGTTGGTAGCTTGCAGTTGAATTTAATGTGAAATACAATAAGATTAATTAATGATGCTTATTGACTTATGCTTTGAACCTTTAAACTTATTTAAATATTCCTCTGTTTCTATGTTTTCTTATAAATTAAAGAATATTTCCTAGAGTTCTTGGCAAAGTTTTCAGTTTTTAATCATTTTTTATGTTTGAGAAAAGTTGTTCTGGTGTTAGAATAAAAAATAATTTTATGAACCTTGGTTATGGTTTGTGTCTAGTTGTCCCCTCAAAGCCTCACGCAGTCATGGGCAAAGGACTTCTGGAGTTTGAGATTAACTCATGATCCACTGGGATTATGAGTCTTAATACTGCTGGGATGATGGGTGTGAGTACCACACCCAACCTGGGGCACATAGGCTGAAAGCAATTTAAGGGAGAATGACTTCCTCTCTGTAGCCATTGTTGCTGCTGCTCTGCCATTTTGCTCTCTTGCTTTTTGCAGCCACCATGAAAGGATGCTGTCCGACCTGTGCCACTCAGCCTTGGAGCCAGCCAAGCATGGACTGAAACCTCCAGTAACTGTGAGCGAAATACGCTTTTCCTTCCTTCATTTTGGGTGTCAGGCATTTATCCCAGCAATAAAAGAACAGTAACTGAGACACTCTTTCATTGTATTCTCACTAAGACTTGTTTTACTAGTTTAAAAGACTGGCGTAGCAGAAGAACAAATAGGACAAAAGTGCACAGGTTTTGAGACCTGCGAGTGATTAGAAGTGAGTTGTGATAATCTTTGAATTTCTACTCTGCTCTCAGAGGCTATGCCACATACTATCTTCATAGACTCTGCTTTAGAATATTGGGAACATAATTCTTTACATCAAAATTTTACTGCACCAAAGAAAAAAATGTAGTAAAAAGAGATTAGACATTACAATTATGAAGAAGAGCAAAAGCCAATTAAATTATAAGATTTTGTGTGTTGAATTAAATTTTCTTGCTGTTCCCCATATAAAGGAGACATGTTTGAAGGATTTATACCTCTGCCTAATAAATTTACAATGACAACAACAATGATTGATATCTGACTTTCTTACCAAAGAACTGTGAACTAAAATTATATAGCACTGCATCTGTTACATGGAAATTTCCAAGGAATTTTAAGACTCAAAAAGGCTAAATATAGAATCCAGTAAAATATTACATAAATGCACTAAAATAGGCTCCACACTGCCAAGAAATCAATAGGGACATTTAAGAACAGAGAAATTTATGCTCGTATAATTTTAAAATAGAAGGAAATCTTATAAATCATCTAGTCTATTTGTAGTGTACACATCTATTTTAATTATCCCCAGCCCTTCACAAGCAGTAACACACCTCACCCCTTCTTTTCATGAAATGATTCCAGCATTTTCAGAGAATGCCAATTAAATCTCAGTCCAGGGCTTCCCTACCCCTTTTTCCTGGAGAAAGATTTGGATTTGGGTCAGGTAAATTATACCGTACTTATGCTTATACTATGGAATGATAAAAGTGAAGAAGTTATTTGAAGCATATAGTTTAATGATACCCTGAAACTATCTGGTATTATGAAGCCTTGGAAATAGTTGTAGTATTGCTTAAAATGCAGACAAATTCTTTCTTCTTTCTTTCTTTCTTTCTTTCTTTCTTTCTTTCTTTCTTTCTTTCTCTCTCTCTTTCTTTCTTCCTTTCTTTCTTTCTTTCTCTCTTTCTTACTTTCTCTCTCTCTTTTATGCAGTGCATCACTACACAGCTTGGACTCGTAGTAATCCTTCTGACTTCTGCCTCCCTAGTGCTGGGATTACAGGCATGAGACACCACACCCAGACTCTGTTGCTGACACAGCATGCCCAGGAATGGGACTGGCATGGCATGAGGTGCCAGGAATTGAACCCTGGTCCCTACACTTATCTAAGCAAGCACTTAGTCCACTGAGCTGTATCACTGGCCCTATAATGCAAATAAATTCTATGACAGTAAGAAAATTCTATGATATCAGATAATAATGCTGATAAAATTTAGTAAGGAGATGGACACAGAGGTAGGTCATTGGATAGACAAGTGGATTGGTAGGTCAGAACATAGATGGATATATGATCAGTGGAGATAGACAGGTAGGTAATAGATAGATAGATAGATAGATAGATAGATAGATAGATAGATAGATAGATTAGATAGATAGCAAGATAGATAGACAGACAATAGACAGAGATACCCATTGATAATAATATATGTAAATCGTTGGATCAATTTGCTCCATGTTGGGTTTGTTCAGTTATAAGAAATATTATACAACTTGTTTTGCCTGAAATGAATTTACTACTAATTCACATACACATGATTATATAAGCTGGGGTATAATTATTTGAAATAGTAAAGAGTTTTTCCAATAACTTGCCATCCAAGGCACATTATATATACAGTAGACTAAAATAGAGAGACCAGGAAGAAGGGTAGACTAGGGAAGGCAAATTCCCCTGACTTTTGCCATAGCAGCCTTGGCTGCATCTTGGTCTTGCCACAGTTAGAATATGGAACATATAAATACTTGAACAATCGTTTACTTTAAAATAATGTGATGCTCAAGTAAAATCTTACTTAAATTTTAAACTCAGGCTTCCTAAGTAGAATGGTATTTAACAATTAAGCATATAGGAACAATTCAGACAGTTCATGAGGGACATTTCTTGGACATTTCTTGACCTCTTGGACATTTCTTGACCTCTGCCCTTTCACTTTCCATTGCCTTTACTTCTTCCAAATTGCCCTTTTTCTCTGCTGTAGTAGACTTGCACAATGTCTCTGTCACTGCAGAGTCCAAGAAGTTCTAGTATATGGAAACAGTATTGTATGATGGAAAATTAGATTTACTCAGGAGAGAACAAAAATTAAAATTAATTTTGCTACAAGAATTAAGCCTGGAGTATCTTAGAAAATCTAGAAAAATATCATCAAAGATAATCTTAAAATGCTGAACACAAAAATGATTATATTTCTCTCACATTTTTGTTTGATCCAATATGAAAGTATAACAGAAATAATGAATAAATCACAATATGAACTCTTAAAACTTTTTAAAAAATATTTTATTTATTTATTTGGTACAGTATCTCACTATGGAGTGAGGACTTGTAGTGATCCTCCTTTTTTCTAATTTTATTTTATTTTGAAGAGTAAAAACAGAAGCAAAAACAAATAGAAAAGAAAGAGATGGACAACGTAACATACAACAATACATATGTTATACATTTTCAAAAAAGAAATAGCTAACGATTATTATTTTATCTAATTTATACTCAAATCTGTTGCTCAGATTAACAGTTAATTATACAAGATTGGAGAAATAATGGAATATTGGTGCTTGCTTTCAAGAAATCTTAATTATTTCCAACTCTTTTTTGTTTTATTTTGCAGGGAGTATAATTCATAATTAGAAAAGGTATTCATTTAGAAGGCCAAGATGAGAGGTATTCAACCACGGGTTTTGTATTATACATTGCTGTCCTCAATGTAGTTGCTCAGATCAGATATCAGTATACGGAGTTAGTCAAGGTGAAAACTCTAAACATTAATTGCTATTTTCAAGAAAACCTGCCTGTACTGTTACATTCTGTAACTTAGTGTTATCCCAAATTCACTGATCAAGGTGATTATGGGGCCAAAGAAGAAAGTGATCAATGATGTAGAATGTGCCTAAGGAGAGTCACATGGAGAGAAAACATTCTTTCAGGCTTTCACAGAGAGCAAACTGGTCAAGCAATGACTGTGACTCATCCACATGGCTGACACTGACAAAGAATCAACAAATTGTGGTACAGGGTAAATCCTGAGGGGACTTGACTAACCTTATCAGATACAAAAGTTACATTTCTTGTTATATAGGTCTGACTTTATCTTGGTCTTAACCATCCAGCAGAAAAGTATAAAAATGGGATATAAAAAGTAAGGCCATGTTAATATGCTGAGCTGTTAAAGGCTCAAGTCAACAACTTCTGACATTGCTAGTCCTATGGATAGCCCACTACTATTATGGACTACTGGGCTATATTGGATTATTTTGCTGAATTCATACACCTACAATATTTAAATGGCAAAGAAATACCCATCTCTGACAAAACTAAATTAAAAAAAATGATACAGATGAAAGACCATTTTGATACAAAATAGTTAAGTAAGATATAAATCTACCTTGTCTTAATTCAATGAGAAGAAATATTTGTATTAATTGTATTTGGGCAGGAT
>NW_004524601.1:15840427-15843049 GCF_000260255.1 Octodon degus
CTGGGATTACAAGTGTGCATTACCATTCCCAACTCCTGGAAAGATTCTTAAAGAGCACTAACTCAAATAGCAGTGTTGTTATTTTCTGTATTCTTTCACACCCTTTTTATCCAGAGAGACATCTGTCTTAGATATGATATCTCAAGGCATTTTGAATTAAATAGTGGCCATAAGGACAGGAACCATGAGTCAAAATTTGACATTACAAAAATACAAGGAAAGCTGGCTCTATGTTTAAACAGAAGCCACTAAACCCAGATCCAAAAGCCTGTTATGTAATTCTTTACATGAAGAACAAACTTAGACTGATCTTAGTAACATTAATCTAGCTTTAATGAGTGGATAGTCTGTAAGGGGGAGAATAGAGGAGGAGAAACCAATCATGCAATATTTGAGTAGCCCAGTGATGTAATGAAGTTCTAGAGGATGAAGAAGAAGGGCGAATGACAGGAGCCATCCTGAAGATATGGCCCACAGCACATGTTCTCATCCCAGCTGCTGAAAAGGGAGGGAAGACTTAGTGTTTCATAGGATAACTATTACCGAATATGGTCTTCTATGATTGTAAACTCTTTCGATAAACATTTTTTAAAATGTTGCAATTGAGACCATTGGGTGATGGCAAAGGTGTCTAATGCTTACCACAGAAATGCTACAATTCCCTGAGTGTGTTGTGGGTTCAAGAAAACATTCCCCAAACATATTTTGGCAATGGATAGGGAGGTGATTTAGTCCTTATTAATACCCTGCTATGAAAATACTCTTTAAACCTTTTAAGAAATTGTTACTCTAGTTCTAGTTGAGTTTTTACTCAGGTTGCTTGCATGGTGTAACACCAAGCATCTTCAAGTCAACAGGTGGGATTTTGAACATTCAATGCTGTGTAACCATTGCCTCTAACAAGTCCCAAAATACTGTCACCAACCCACAATAAAACTCCAAGCCTCTACACTTCACTCCCCACTTTGTTCCTTTACTCACCCTGAAGATCACAGTCTGATTTTTTCTTTATGGGTTCACCCTTCCCACATTGCTCCTCTGAATCCACTAATGCCATCTGTGACCTTTCAGTGCCCATACAGTTTTAAATATTTACCCAGGTTGTCATATGTGTAAACAATTCATCAGCCCGTTTATGACTGAAGGTTTCTTTACTTAAACTCAACTCCTGGTTTCTACTCTTAATCACTTCTGTTTTTCTTTTCAAATGATTTTATTTCATCTCTTTTATCTAGGGCTACCAAGTTTCCCACTGTTCTGTAAATAAATCAAGCTAACTTCAGACCTCAATGGCTTTGCTTGCTAAATTCTAATTACCTTAGCTCTCTCCCTTTTCCATCTCAATAATTTTGGATATTTAAATTATTTTAAGGAGAAAATCTCATATATTCTATGTATGTTACAAAAAAAGACAAAATCTTGTAACAAAATAATAACAGAACATGATACACAGATACATCTTATTCTCTTACTCCCTGAAATTCATTTATCATTTTTTGAATAAGGTCCTATATATAGTTCCTTCTGTCAAGTACATTTTCTTAAGAAAATATGATATATTTTCATGTTGATTAATAGTTTGTTAAAGAGAAAATCATATAACATCTTCTCCATAATTCTATAAATAGTCCCTTAATATAATGAAAACAAGGGATTAAAAATACAATTTATAGACTTTTAAAAACATTAAAGTTACTTTCCTATTTATAAATTGACTGCCCATACATTATCTGAATTTGCCCATAGGATCCATGAGATAGGAGGAATTGAAATAAATATTTCTCTTTTGGCCATTGCTTGTTTTAACTCCAGCAGTGATTTCCTCATACTTACTGGCAAGGTTGAGTTTGAAATCTGAGCTTCTACTTATACAGCTCCATGTAGAAGTATAATTCAATTTATTTTTTACAACTCAATTTATTTGGAATACTTTTACATAAGTACTGTGAAGTCAATTAAAATGAGATCTAGGGATTTTGGTTAGTCAGAAGATGAACATGATGGAGGAATTTCTACTTGTTTTCATTTTCATAAGACCATGAAAGCAGACTCACAGATTTATATCATTTTATTGGTGGACTCTGTAAATTTCCACTTTTTCATCTCTATTCCTATCCACAAATTTTTCTCAGATCCCATGGTGTTACTTAGTATTAGCTCCCCCACCATTCTGAGAAAGTGTGACCTTTTGGTTCCTCTTACATATCGATACACGAGAAAAATTTACAAACACTTCACCTACATATCCACTGTTGTGCCAGTTCCTCTGAGTGACATGGAGTCTTCACTGAATTTAACCTTAGAAGGCAGGGAAGAGTTTCTGTTCAGTAATCCTAACTTGTGTATTGCATTCTGTATCCTCTAGGGACTAGCACTTCTAACACATGACCCATCAGTACTTATTTTCCAGTTACTTTTTGAGTCTCTCCTTCCACACTTCCCCATGGGTCTTTAGTTCTTTTACTTCAAGCAGGTATGATAGGGGATGATGATAGTAACTAGAATTGTTCATCCTTAGTGTGCATGAGTCCAGATTTTCTTCTAATCTATTTGCTCCTCTCAGCATGCTGTATGGATAAGCTTTGGAGCCCTCAAGACTAGAGATCCACTGCTTTTGTTGAG
>NW_004524601.1:15843241-15844289 GCF_000260255.1 Octodon degus
TAATTTTCTGTTATTTAAAGAAACAACTATTTTTCCATATTAGCCTTGTATCATAATGGCATCCTATATGACATATTTATTAGCTCTTCTAAGTTTTTCTGGCGTTTTCAGTACTGGAAACCATGTCACACACTAATGAAGCATATCACTGCTTTTCCAGTTGTTTCGTTTTTAATGACTTCTGTATTATCACACTGCTTAGGAATTCCCAGTGAAGAAAAGGATAGATGGAAGAGTATATTCATGTGTTTTGCTAATATTGGGGAACACTGTTGAGCTCTTTATCTATGCACGATGCCAGCTATAGATTTTGTAGACATTCTTTGTGTTGAGGAAGTTCACCTCTGTTCCTATTGTGTTGAGACATTCTAACAGAAATAGATTTCAGATTTTTTAGAGATTTTTTTCAAATACAGTTTATGCATCCTTTTGGATAATCATGCAGGCTTTTTCCTATTTATCCACTGATATTGTGGCTTTCCAGAAGTTTCAAATATTGAGTCACTTAGTATCAGCAATCCTTGCTGATAAGATACAACAATATAGTATATCGCTCTATGCTATTGAATTTAATTTACTAACGTATCTTGGAGGTTTTTTAAATTGATATTAATAAGATATTTATCTGCAAGGATTATTTCTTATAAATATAGTATTATAGGAATTTGGCCGTAGCATAAAGTTGATTCTCATGATACTGAATAATGTATGAAATGCTGTTCCTTTTATTTTCTGGAAGAACTCGGATAACTGGTATAATTTTAGATAAGTGATCAACTTGTGGCCATATTGGTCCTATCATGTCCTTTCATTATCTTCCTAGTGCTCACAGTAACAGTAACAACATCCTTCCTTCACTTTAGATATTGGTAACATTTACCTGTCTATGTCCTAATTAGGCTGGGTAACATTATGATTAGTTCTTTCAAAGTGGCACCTTTTGTCTTCTTGATAATTTCTATTTTTATGATTTGAAATGTACTGATTTTTGCCAGTATAATTATCATCTTTATTTTATATTATTTTGCTCTAAATTGCTTTTCTTCCA
>NW_004524601.1:15847107-15848476 GCF_000260255.1 Octodon degus
GTAGGTCGGACTTGTAGCGATCCACCTGTTTACAGCCTCCCAAATGCTGGGATTACAGGCATGCACCAACATGCCCAGTCTCAATCGTCATTTCAGCACATCCTGGGGATGGGCCTGCATGGCAGGCCAGGGGTAGAACTCCCAGCCCTGTGTCTGCCTAAGCAGGCACTTTAATCTGCTGAGCTATTTGTATTATACCTTTCAATTTTATTTATTCCTTCAGGTTCTTCCACTAGGCAGACAACATAATATTTATACATGTGGGTTTTACTTATTTCACTTATAAATATAGCTTCTAGTTGCATCCATTTACTCATAAAGTCTTCGAGTTTGTCTTTCCTTATACCTGAGCAGTATACCATTGTATAAAAATACCACACTGTTATCATCCATTTCTCGAATGATGGGCATTTTGGTTGTTTCTAAGATTTGGCTACAACAAATTGTGCTGCTATAAACATGGGTGCACATATATCACTATGGTATGATTTTTCCCATTCCTGTGGGAAAATACCCAGAAGGGGCATAGCTGGAATGACTGGGATTTCCAGTCTTAGTTTTTGAGAAGTCTCCACACTGATTTCCATAGTTGTTGTACCAGTCTATATTCCCACCAGTGGTGGAGAAGGGTTCCTTTTTCCCCACAGCCTCTCCAGCATTTGCTATTAGTTGATTCCTTTATGGCAGTCATTCCTTCTGGGGTGAGATGATATCTCAACGTTGTTTTAATTTGCATTTTTGAATGGCCAGTGCTGTGCAACATTTTTTCATTTATTTATCTGCAACTTGTATTTCTTCCTCTGAGAAGTGTGTATTCATCTCAGATGCCCATTTTTGGATTGTGTCTTTAAATTTGAGGGTTTAATATTTTTTGAGTTCTTTATATAATTTAGATAGAAGTCTTTTGTCTGAGTGATTGTTGGTTATATTTTTTCCTAATTTTTAGGTTGTCTTTTCACTCTGTTGGTGATTTCTTTTGATATGCAAAAACATCTCAATCAGATTAGATCCCAGAGGTTGATTCTTTGCAGTATTTCCAATGTAATTTGGTTTTTGTTCATGAACTATCTGGCTACTCTTATGTCTTCAAGATTTCCACTTACTTTATCTTCCAGGAAATTTAGTGTTGCTGTTTAATGTTTATATCTTTAATCCATTTTGACTTTAATTTAGCGCATGGTGATAGACCCAGGTCTAGTTTTAATTTTCAGCATGTGAAGAGCCAGTTTTACTAATAACATTTGTTAAAGAGGGTATCTTTCTTCCAGTGAACATGTTTGGCCCCTTTTGCCAAAGATAAGATGATTAGGTATGTCTATAGTTGTACTTGCATCTTCTAATCTGTTCCACTGATTCTCAGGTCTGTTTT
>NW_004524601.1:15850266-15851806 GCF_000260255.1 Octodon degus
ACCCGGGGATTGAACTCAGGCCCTTGCGCTTGCCAGGGAAGCACTTATTCTATTCCACTGAGCCATCTCCCCAGCTCCCATATTGTATAATTTCTTATTTAATTTCATTTGTAACATATTGGTTGCTGAGGAGGGTGCTATTTAATTTCCATATGTTCATGGGGTTTTGCAGTTTGTTTTGTCATTAATTTCCAGTTTCGTCACACTGTGATCAGATAATATGCATGGGCTAATTCCTTTTCTTCCTTCCTTTCTTTCTAATTTGTTTTCTTGTATATACTTAAGCATAACCTATGGGCTAGTATGTGGTCTATTTTAGAAACCTCCCTTGTTGTGCAGCTGATAAAAATATATATTCAGATGTTGTCAGTTGGAACAATTTATATATGTCCACTAAGTCCATTTGTTCAAAGATTGGGTTCAGTTCTGCTACTTCTTTGCTAAGTTTTTGTCTGCTTGACCTATCTTTTTGAGTTAAGGGGGTATCCTCTGATAAGACTGTGTTATTGGATATTTGATTTTTTTATATCCTTTAAAATTTGTGTTGGGCTGGCCAGACAGCTTAGTGGACTATATTGCCTGCTGCAGGGAGCATGTTCTATCCCAGGCATGATGTGCTGTGCCAGCCCCACCCTTGGGGCATGCTGAGATGGAAATTGAGATAGGGTATGATGGCACATGCCTGTAATCCCAGCACTTGTGAGGCTGAAAACAAGAGGATCACTATGAGTCCTACCTGTTTTGTGGGACTCTGTATACCAAGTACTAAATACATTTAAGAAATTATCTTATATAGTTGGATCCTCCCATATTTGGTACATCCATATTTATAACTATTGTCTCCTCCTATTGAAATTTTCTCCTAACCAGTATATAGTAACCGTCTTTATCTCATTTGATCATTCTTGGTTTGAAGTTCAGATGTCTGTGAACCGAATAGCTACCCCTTCTTTTTTTCTGAGGTCCTGGAGCATGTTATATTGTTTTCTACACTTTGAATTTCAGCCTTTGAACTTTTTATGGGTTAAATGATTTTCTTGTATACAGCATATTATTGGATTTTGTTTCTTAATCCATTCTGCTAATCTATTGCATTTTATTGGTGAATTGAGTCCTTTTGCATTGGTGGTATAATTGTTATGCATTCACTTATGCCTGTCATGTTATTTTCCTGCTGTTGATTCCCTATATCTCTCCTGTATTCAATAGATTGCTACTTTTGGTGAGTTCGTTCTGTTGTCATTCTTGGAATTTTGGGAATTTGATCCCTTTGTAGAAGATCTTTTAGTAGTCTGTATAGGTTTGTGTTGGTCATCATGAATTTCTTTAGTTGTCCTTTGTCAAGGAGTATTTCATTTCTCCATTAATCTTAAAAGAGGCTTTTGTAGTTATAGCAGTCTGGGTTAGAATTTTTTTTTCTTGGAGGACTTGAAGTACTTCCCTCCATGCTTCTCTTTACTTGATGGTTTTTGAGGAGAAATCTGCTGTTATTTTGATGGAGTTTCTTTTAAATGTTATCTGTTTCTTTTCTCTAGTGGCT
>NW_004524601.1:15852118-15853360 GCF_000260255.1 Octodon degus
TCCATCTTCACCTTCATTCCAAAGGTTTTGCCAGCTTTCAATGGAGTTTTTAATTTCTTGTATATCTCTTTGGACATGCTTCATGCATTTTATTTCTTTCCTATATTGCTCATTCAATGATTCCATCATTTGTATATTCCCCTCTATTTTTTATCAGTGTCTTCTTTAGAAACATTTAGTAATTCTTTCATTTTAGTTATCATTTCATTTTTCACCTGTGAAATTATTTCTGATCTGATTTCCTCTATACTCTTTTGCAGTTGTTTCTCTGCTTCAGTTATTATTTTAAAGATTTCTTGTGTGTAGCTTCAAATGTCTTCTATGCTGATGTCTCCTGGGTTTGTTCTGGGTCTGCTCAGGGCCTAATAATGTGTTTTGCTCCTTCTTTTCATCATTTTTCTATTTCAGAAGAGAACTCGTTATTTTGATTTCTGTGACACCTTTTTGTAAAAGTTTGATAGTAGGCAATGGTATCACTGCAGTCAAAGATTCTCTGAAAAGAGTCTTTTTCTTAGGTACCTCTCTTGTTTCAGAGATTCTTGTTTTGTGTGTGTTCCAAGATTTTGCCTTCTCTATTACTGACTGAGAGATATTGGTTTCCATTTGGCACTGTCTTTTGTCCTTCATTGTAGGTCTTTGATGAGGTTATTATCCAAGCACCTACCAACATTAATACCCAAGGTAAAACTTGTGGTTAAGGCAGATATGGTGTCCTATGTACAGTAACAAAATCAGCAATACTAGTAATACCTAGTGAATCTTAGAAATTGAAAAACTTTCATAACTAATGAGTTTGTGCTTCAGACCATAAGACCAAACATTGTAGCTGTATAACAAAGCAGACACTAAATTGAGAATTTGTATTTAAATTGTTTCCCCTGAATTCTGATCACCTCCCCTTCATGCACCTGGAGTCTTCCAGCAGACTAGCTCACCCTAGTTACCTGGCGCCACCTCTGTGCCATGAGGTGCTCCTATAGGTCTAGGCCTTGGTCTGGGCTTGGCTGGGCCCAGCAGTATGCTTCAGCTCACTGAGTCTAGATCTAAAGAACTTGAACTCTACTGGCAGTACCTTACTTGGCTTTGGTTGTTGTGTTTGGCTCCTTCCAGTCAAGCCCAGTCCAACCAGACCCCAGTGGCTGGCTGCTGGTCCTGCGGATCCTTCCCAATAGGCCTGTTGAAGTGCAGTGGCTGATCATCCTGTCTCAGCTTCCCCAGCCCCAGCACTAGGATTACAGGCAT
>NW_004524601.1:15854460-15868058 GCF_000260255.1 Octodon degus
TATATTATAAGAACTGCTTATTCACCAATAAAAATTATAGATATCCACACTACACTGGAATTCTTGTGACTATCACAACTACCATTTCTTTTCATGCATTAGTACAAGAAACATAATTTGCCATAACATAAATTGTTTTTATTAAATGGTGTTAAATTTCTTGCAATAAATTGACTTCTCTATGTGATAATAGAAATTTTATTTCTTGCACTTAAAACATTAACCTGTGAAAGGCAAATTGTATTTCTAAGACTGTCAGAGTCTGTATAATGGTTAGTAATCTCTTTAAAAAATACCAAAGACAAAAAATCAGTATATTCCCGTTTCCAAAGATACCATAAAGATGTTCATTGCAGAATTATTTGCAATTGCCCATACTTAGAAGTAATCAAGATGACTTTAATTTATTAAGTAATTGAATAGAGAAAATCAGGTATAGTTTTCATTACTTAGTAGTGAAACAAACGCGAGGCCCAGCCATTACATAATTACCCAACCTTACATATGTATTGCTAAGTTAAAGGAGCAAACTATAAAAGCTACATTCTATATGATTCCAACTACTGTACCTGAACTTCTGAGAAAGCAAGCTATAGAAACACTGGAAAGAAAAGTCACTGCTGGCTTTTGGGCTTAATAAATGAATAGAAAGGACACAGAGCATTTATAGGGGAGTAAAAATAGCATGCACAATACTACAATGATGGCTAAAGTGCATTATGTTGGTCTACATCCTTAAACAACAAGGAATAAATCTTAATGGAATTTGGCCTTTGAGTAATGATGTCGCATTAATGAGAGACCATCATCTACAACAGATAAATCACTCTGCTAAAGTTACTTAATGTTTTTAAACAAAATTAAAGTGCTTTGAAATACAAATTAGTGAGGCTTCCAGAATTTACTTTAAGCTGTTTTATTGTCATGACAATGCTATATAAGAACATTCTGTCCCCACTAGTTGGAGAGAGAGAAGAGTAAACAGGGAGAATGGAATGAAAATTAGTGAAAGCAAGTCTCTTGGGAGATGCTGCTTCAAACATAAAATAAAATTTATTGTACTTTTCCATAGACTGATGATTTTCTTGTTCTTCAAGGATTATTGGTCTCTGCTGCTTAAAATATAGCTCTGCCCCTGTGTGTTTTCAGTTCTTTCCTTTTTTTTTCTTTTTTTGGAATATGATTATAAGGACATTTGAACTTGTTAGAGAGAAGTAAGAAAACTGCTCATGTAATTGCTGCTTGTGTGAGCCAGTCTGGCTACATGGCTTGCAATTGGTTCTGTTCTCTCATTTATTTATGAAATCTGAACAGTGCTAGTCAGCTTGTTAAAGACTCTTTTTTAATGAAATGTTTTTGTTTTGAGATGATCGTAGCATTGAAAAAAAAAAGTACTATAGAGAGAGTTTGTGTCCATTTTACCCATTTTCCGTGATTGTCAGCATCCTGCAGAAGACGCTGTGGTGTCCCAAGCAAGAGCCTGGCACCGCCATCAGACGCTTCCTTCTGACCCCACCGTGAGGGTGCTGCGCCACCCCCGCCACCCCCCCCCCCCCCGCTGTCCTGATGACCATATCTGCTCTGCACTGCCTCACGTTACCCTTGAGCCATGGCAACCATGAACTGCAGCTCCATTTCTATATTTACTACTGTCTGAAATGTTGTATAAATGGAACCAGAGTCTAGGAAACTTTATGCAATTTACTCTTTTTATATATTGTATACAGCATAACTTACCTGAAATATATCCAAATTATGCCCGTTTGCTGTGATATTTTAGGCTATCGATGTACTAAATAGTTTAATCATTACATTTGAAGAATGCCTGAGCATCTAATCTAGGTTATTAAGAACTATCATGTACAGGCTTTTTTCTGAACATATGTGATTATTTTCCTAAAATAAATGTCCAAAGTGTAATATCTTTGGTATATAAAGTCTCCCGTGTATGTACCATATTTCAAAGGGACAAATGGCTTAATCTTAGAGATGGTCTACGTATCTACCAACAGAGGAATGGATAAATAAAATGTAGTATTTATATTCAATGGAATATAGTACTCTGTCGTAAAGGAGTTGAGTTATTGTAGGAAAATGAAGGCATCTTAAGACCATAATGCTAACAGAATTGGATCAGACCTTCATCTTAAATATCACATAGTGTCTCTGACATGGGAAACCTGAAATATAAAGAACAAAGGAGATAAATATAATGAGTAGGGAGATAGATCTTTTTCAAATAGGAAAGAAACCAAGAGATAGTAAAAAGGAGGGGAAGAAATTGAAAATAGAATTCAGATGTGTTCTGTGTATACACTGGTTCCCCACGAGGAATGGCATCATCATGTAATATTACAAACACACACTGTACTGGTAAAAACAAACTTTGAAAATAAATAAATAAAAGGAGCAAACCTAGACTTTCAACTCTGCTATATTTGCTAAATAAATTTTTCAAGGTTTTAAGCGACAGATCTCCATTGTCTCTACTATAAAATGATCTTCTGAGACCACAAGACAAACATCTCTCTCAGTGAACTTTGAAAAGCATTTTGACCATTAAATAATAAAATTAAACACAGACTTTATAGCTCAGCCTCCACTTCCAAAGAATTTGTCTAAAAGGAATGAGTGTGCCTGCTCATCAAGTGGCATATGCCACTAATTCATAGCTGTAGTTTTCAGGGACCTAAGACGAAAACAAAACAGAAAATCTATGAAAATTACACAGATTCTCATTAAATTTAAAATCAATAAATATCTTATGTCCTGTCCACAGAGTAGAAAATTAGAAACCAATGAGAATGGATGACATTTATTATAAATCATTAAGAATATATTTCTTAAATATAATTTTAATGTAATAAGCCAGACACAAATATATGCCTTGTACAACCCATTTATATAAAACACAAAACCATAAAAATAAATGAAATTTGTTTGTTTAATTAAAAATTATGAGAGTAGTTATTTTTTCATGTGAGATACTGGCAGAGAGTACCAGGGTAGTGGACTTCTCTTGTCATTTCTTGTAATTTTTGTACTTTTCCCAAGGGAAATTTCTGGTTGGTTCATATCGCTTGCTTGTTTGTTTGTGGTGGAGGCTGAGATTAAACCTGGTGGCTAAAGACTCCACATATCCAATATGCTGATACCCCAAATATAGCTGCATACAACGATGCAGGTTTTGTGTATTGGGAAGCAGGGGTGACTTTGCTGGCTTGTGGACTTCATTCTCTCTTTTGGGAGGATTTAATCATCTCACCATTTGGCTGTCAAGTTTCACGTTAGGTTATCACACGTGATTTGGGGTAGGAATCAGTTTACTGAGAGTTATTGGTCTCAGAATGCCAATTTCTTGCTGTTTCAGTAAGACTTTCCTCAGTTTCTTGTTATGTGGGCCCCCAGCAGCCAAAAAAAGGAGAATCACATCCATCAAGAGATGGACTGTGTCAGCAGCTGGAAGTCACAAATTTGGGAGATGTCTTCAAGAAAGTGACACCCCTTCAACCTTACAAAAGCTGTTGGGTAGAAGGAAATTACTCAAGTACAGGAGATTATGTAAGCCTATCAACACTTGAACATGGGGAGGGGAAGGCTGGCGAAATAGCTCAGTGGGGTGAAACACCTGGAAGCAGAAGCAGGGGCCCAGGGTTCAATCCCCAGGCCTGCTGTGCCTGCCCCACCCCCAGGGTGCACTGAGATGGTGATTGAGACTGCGCCTGTAACCCCAGCTCTTGGGAGGCTGTAAACAGGTGGGTCACTAAGAATCCGATCTAGTAGTGAGACCCTGAACACCCTGTAGAACCTTCCCTGAAAAAAAGAAAGAAATTTCTGTGAATGTAATAATATTACATTCAGATAATGTAATATCTAAAAATACAATTTTAGTTCTTTAGTTGCAAAGCGTACATTTTTACACAATTTTTGATTGCCACATTCAGTACAGTGTTGAATAAAAGTAGAAAAAGAAAAAAGGAAAAGGGAGAGAGAATGACTATTTTCAGTAACAGAAAAAATTCAGTTTTCTACCAAAAACACAAAAGTTGTTACAGACTTAAGGGTTCAGACTGATGATGCCCTCTTTTGTTTGTTTGCTGAAAGTTCTTTATTTCCAAAAAGTATCTTTTCTTTAATATTAAATTCTGGTTTTTAATAATTTTGCTCTTGTTTTCATTGTTTATATTATTCCATTCATTCCTTGCTTACAAATCATATAAATAAAAGGAGCAGACAATGCTTATTTTTTAAAAATTTTCCATGCTTTTATCTGGTAATCTGATTAACTATCTTGAAGACAACTACCATTGTTGAATTCCTATTATTTTGTTTTTTCAAATTCTGTATGTTTTCTGATGTGTTCTTTAAATCTTTTTTATTCTCTTTGAAAAATAAATAAGTAAATAAATAAACAAAACCCTCAGTATTATTTGCTTTCATTTCCTTACATATAGGCTTTCTCTTTATTCCTGCTTTTAATATATTTGCTTTATTAATATCATTTATCTGTTTAATAATTAGTTGTACATCTGTTGCATTTGTTTTTTTATCTCTTCCTCAGATTGTTAAGCTCCTTGTTTTTATTAAAGTTTAATTCATTTTAAAAGCATTCACTTTTCCTTGAAATATGTTTTTGTGCCTTGTTTTTTCTTTTTTTTTTCTTTGGGTAGGTGAATAGGAGACTTTAGTAATATATAACTCAAACCACATTTTCTTATCCTCAATTAACTTTTTTTTTCCTTCCTCCATATTTCAGTTGTTTTCTTTTCATGATTTCCTTGGATTTCCACTGCTATATTTAAAGTTTCATCATCTCTAGGTAATCTTCCTAATCTCACTCAAAATTATCTTTTTCAATAGAATACCATTCAAATATAGGAGTTCATTTCTATGTTTATTATCCTCTAATATTTTACTTATATTTTATTCAAATGAATTCAATTAGCATCTTACACATCTTTCTTCTATATCTGTGTAGTCCCTAATTCTAGGTCAGCTGGATGTCCTGATGTTTCCGTTAGTGAGTGATCCGTGTTAGCCCATCGCATCATAATTAGATAGATGTTGGATACTGCTATGCACAGAATTGTCTTCTTCAAAACTTTTTATAATGAAGCTCGCACCTCAATTTGATGATATTTGTAGATAAATTCTGAGACAGATAAAGATGAAAGTCACAGAGTACTACTACACCAAGGCGACAGGATCAGTGTCATCACAAGAAGATAAATCAGAGAGTTTCCGTTTCTGTTCATTGCGGAGGCACTGAAGAAAGTGGAGAACATGGAAAGTGTACAGCCGTGTTTAGTTTCCTTCCAAACAAGAAAAAAAAAATCTTCATGTTGACTAAGGTCTTCTAGCTGTAGAAGACTATGAGACTTGAAATTTAAAATTTTTAAGAACTGAAGGATTCTGCAAATAAGGAGCGGTGGAGGGAAGGGGACACAAAACAAAATTAAGAGGCAGCACGTGCCAGATTTGTAAAAGTAACTGTTGTATATCACAAACATATACTGAAGTACATAATTAAGTAAGGAAAAGAAAACAAATGTGGTTTAATCCACTTATTCTGTCAAAGCAGCTTGAGCAGATTAATAGAGATGG
This sequence comes from Octodon degus, assembly GCF_000260255.1. Lineage (NCBI taxonomy): Eukaryota > Metazoa > Chordata > Mammalia > Rodentia > Octodontidae > Octodon > Octodon degus. Next base: position 15,860,065 of record NW_004524601.1, read on the forward strand.
TATGAAAGTTGTTGTTGATCTTGTCTGTGTTTAATCATTTCTGTTTTCTCTTATGGATGTTGTGGGTTATAGGAGGTTTAGCGTGACTCTACTGCCTGCTAAAGCATAATTAAAGTTCTCTAAAATATCCCATTCTTAGCGGATAGTTCAGTCCCATCAGAAGGCCTGTTCCTTCTGGGGGTGTCACAGATTGTTCCTTGATTACTGATTGATTGGAGTGTATCTCTCATGCCTGAAACTGTCAATGTTTCAGAAATTGCTAAGCTTTTAAGTTTGTAGACTGGTTTTGTTCAAATGAATGGAGTTTTACTTTGGCAAATAACTGCAAACACAGGAGCCCATGAATAAACCTCTGAATGTCTTTTTCTGTGTAGCTTCCTCTTCTTTTCTTCTCAATTTCCAGCCACTTGACATCTGAGAACTCTGACCTCTTCCTCGAACTTACGAAGTTCAATCCACTCTGGTTGGATTTTTCTTGCTGGCACTCAGTATAGAAATTGCTGTTGGCTGCACAGCTTTGGTAATCATAATCTTCATTTCATTGTTTTCCCTTCTTCTAAGGTTAGACTTCTATATTGATCCATTGTGCAGTTTCTGAAAAACAGTGATTTTATTTATGCTGTGCTGTTTGGGATTTGCCAAAGCTTAGGTGTGAACCACGCTGTGGATCTGAGGCTTTAGATGGAGCATCACTGGTATGTCTAATAAAGTCGTGTGCATGCCTCTTAGAAATATCCGCAACTGGGGAGGCTTTGCGGTTTTGTCTAAAGTAGCCAGCCAAGACTTTTCACAGGAACCTTAAAGTAAAGAAAGAGGTGAGGGCCAGCCAAATAGCTCAGTGGATTAAAGCACCTGCAAGCAGGCGCAGGGGATAGGATTTGATCCCCAGGTCTGCCGAGCCAGCCGCAGCCCTGGGGCACACTGAGATAGCAATTGAGACTGCGCATGGTGGCGCTTGCCTGTAATCCCAGTTCTTGAGAGGCTATAAACAGGAAGATCACTATGAGTCTGATTTAGTAGTGAGACCTTGAACACCCTGGGGACCTTTCCCTAAAATACAAAAAAAAAAAAAAAGAAAAAAGAAAAAAGACAAAAAGAAAAAGAAAGAAAGACAAAAAGAAAAAGAAAAAGGGGTGAGCTGTGTGCACTTCATCCAGTTGAACGTATTATATGTGGCCTCTGGGTGGAAAGTGAAACCGCTCTGTGTGGAGAAAGAGGAGGCTGTTAGAATACAGGCATGAGTTGAGGACCCAGAATTAGATTCTTCCTCATGTGAGTTGAGAAACCAGTGCAGACCTTTGGATTGAGCTCTCACATGTTCTAACTTACTTTTTTTTTTTTTTGGTGGAACTGGGAATTGAACTCAGGCCCTTGTGCTTGCCAGGCAAGCACTTATTCTACTGACCTATCTCCCCACTCCCCTCTAACTTGTATTTCTACAAGAACTGCTCTCTGCCAGTTTTTGCAAATATAAAGCGTGGAAGATACTATTATTGATAAATTAAAATGTTTTCAGTATGCAATATACTTGGTGTTTGTCAAGCAATTTTCCAAATGCTTTCCATTATTTATTAATTCACAGCATACATAATTTAATTATAAAATTATTCATGCATATATATATATATATATATTGATAATTAGTTCATAAAGATGTGCAAGCCTGACCCCTATTTTAAAGATAGGGGAAATAGATATAAAGAAACACTGAAGATTCTTTAAGGTCGTCTCTTTTTTTTTTTTCAGAACCAGGGATTGAACTCAGGCCCTTGTGTTTGCCAGGGAAGCACTTATTCTATTGAGCCATCTCCCCGGCCCTAATTCTTTAAGGTTGTGCAGAAAAAGTAAGTTACAGGTAATATGTTCTTAAGCACTCCTATTTCATTTGCTTTAAAGAATTTCATTTGCTTTAAAGAATGTCTCAGCTATAAAGGAAACAGAAACAAAAGTTAATCTTTTTGCCTTGTGTTCCTGTAACCACTATTTTTATTTTATTTCTTTCTAGACTACCGTGAGACATAAACTAAAAAGGAGCAATAATTTCTGAAAATGAAATACAAAATGATATAAAAACTTTACTTTAAAACTCCAAGAGAAATAGAGATGTGAGGAATGATTTTATAAAAAAGAATTAAAGCAATGTGAAATTATGAATCAACTGCCAAAGCCACTGTTTTAAACATTTTATTTTATACTTGAATAAAAATTCAGTAAACCAGTTAAGATAAAAAATATTGCTCATAGAAAATGCTATAATCCTTAGAATTAGCTGAGGCCAAAAGAAGCTCACAGTTTATTTCTCTCTGAATGCACAGTGCTGTTATTAGTTATTCCACTTTATGGAAAGACTATTTCCTATTGAAATATTAGCTATGGGCTCACAATCAGAATTCCTTATTTATTTCTTTAAAAACTGTGTACATCAATGGAATCAATGATCTAGTTTGTATTTACTAAGTAGATAACCAAAAACTCAACTTTAAACATATGCACATGTACATGAAAGGTACAATTTATCAGGATGAATTTAACTCTGGTACTACCAAGCTCTCTGATCCTTGGAATGAAAATGTGTTTTGAATATTTTTAATGTGAGATTTTTTAAATTAAACAAACAAATTTCCTATTTATTTATTATTTTGGAAGTATATACATAAAATATTGTTTATGAAATTGATAATCTTCAAATTTGAATGTCATAGCTCAACAACAAAATGGCCTTTTCTTTCGCACATACAAATATGCTACCATCTATTGTTTGAAGCATTCTACAAGTATCAACAATATTCCAAAATTTCACTGACCTTATCAGACCCAAAAGCTACAACTCTCTTTGCAAAGGTCCTGCTTTACCTTGGTCTTAACAATCCAGCAGAAAAGTATGAAAATGAAGTATAAGAAGTAAAGCCATGGTGTTATGTTGAGCTATAGGGGACTCAGGTCAACAATTTTGTGCCTGTGCATTCAAAGTGGTTAGGGTAGATATATAGTTACATTCTGTTAATGAATAGAGTGATTTGTTCTACTGGTGTTTGTAAATAGGATCTCAAGTCCGCATCTTGTACAGCAATTAACGACTAGGAAGAATGTATGCAATGTGTTAATTATTGAATCTGTCCTACCAATTTGATTTGAAACTGTCTCATTGCTATTTGTTTCTCAATAAAATTATGGAAAAAATGTGCAGAGTCAAAACTGTCTTTTTTATGCACATAGGGTCCCTTGGGTAACCTACACAAGCTATAAATATGTTCAGCAGTTGGTCCTGGGTTTAAATCTAAGAGGAATGTTATTTAAAATCATAACTGATTATCATATTTAGTGAACAGAAGCATCCCATGACTCCATATTCCAGTTAAAGATTTGATGGGCATACAAAGACTGCTATTGCTAGAATTTCACAATTTCCTCCAGATTAAATAGGCCAGGGAGATAGCTCAGCTGGCTAAGAGCCTTCTTGGAAAGCACAAGGACCCACGTTCTATTCCAGGTACCACATGCTGTGCCAGCCCTGGAACTGGCAGAACTGGCCTGTGAAACCCAGTGTGGTGGCACGTGCCTGTAACCCCAGTGCTGGGGAGGCTGAAAACAGGAGGATCACTGAGTCAGAGCTGCATAGTGAGACCCTGTACCTAATACATGAATTTAAAAATATTAAACAAACTTCATTTAATTTTAAAGTTAACACACAAAACTCATTAATTATCCCACATTAATATTTTGAATTTTTAAAATTTACTTTTTCTGTTTCTGGGTTTAAAATTTACTTTTTCTGTTACAGCCACAGACAAGGTGCTGTAATTATGCTGATTCTAATAAGTTCTACAGTACTAATATATTTGCACACATTTATGTATTTTGTTTTTACCCATTTAAAAAAATGTATTTAGTAAACGGTCTACAGGGTCTCACTACACAGATCAGACTCCTGATCCTCCTGTTTTCAGCCTCCCAAGCACTAGGATTATGTGCATGTGCCACTATGCCCAGCCCCAAAGGCAGTCTTAGCACGCCACAGGGGCGGGACCGGCATGGCACACAGGGAAAGGAACCCTGGTCCTTGCATCTGCCTAAGCAGGTGCTTTAATCCTCTGAGCTATCTGGCTGGCTCATTTATGTATTTTAATGATCTTAAGTCAGTATCATTTTGATATAAAAAATTATATATTTCTTATACATACTTAGGCAAAGAAATATGCGTTGTATAAAATGCAAGCAACTAGTTGTGGAATTAAACTGAATTAGGATTTTATTTCTCTCAACTATTTCCCATTGAGCACTACCCTGGTGCTAGAGAAGATGTGACATTTAAATATTGTATCAGATGAAAATTTTATGTTAGGTTCTTAGTGTTTACAATTTTTATCATTTTTAAATACCTAGATTTTTTTCTAATTTCTACTTCTTTGAATTTAGAAAGCATTTTCTTTTTTGATAGTTCTATGAAATGAAAAACTCTCTTTTTAGGAATGTAATCAGAAAAGAGGGCCTGCATTTCTGACATTTTCATTTCCTATATAGTAGATAATGTCATTCGCATGTAGGCATTTTGAAAACTGTAGTGAATTAATCTAGGGATAAAAGAAACAGATTTAAATCCTGTTGTAAATATGACAGCAATGATTCATGATTTTCTAGTCCCAATTTATTATAATACCCTTGAGAATATCTTAACAACCTAACATTCTAAAAGTTTTAAAGTCAATGAGTCTTTTTACCATAGAGGTGGCTTCATAGTCTATATCCTAACATTGCGAGGTTTTCCCTCTTTTAAAAACAGAAGATAGCAAAAGCAACTGGCTTCTATGTCCATCTCAGTAGACTCAGACATCTGTACTCCAGATGACAACTTGTGACAGCCACTGATTCATTTTGAAGTCTTTAATTTGGGGTTTAAATACAGATATTTTTTCCTCCTGCTGCCTGATATGCACTATCTGGACAGTATCCAGGCAGATGGTTTTAGCCATTAGCTTCTTCATAACTTGGCATTACACAAGCTTAGTTGGGTGTATTTGTAAGAAAGAAACCTTTCTATCCAGAGCATTCATCAAATGAAGAAAGATTTCAATAACAGTAAGACTTCATTTTATAACAAAAAAAACCCTATCCATTAAATAAATATTAATGGATGATTACTATAGTAGAAATCTTGAGCTCTGGAGACAAAGTAATGAAGACAAAAGCTAACAAACTCTGCTCTAATTGAAATTATAGTACACTGAGGAAAATAGACATTAATCAACCCACCAAGATGCACCAAATAACTTAAGACCTGTGGAAAGATTGAGTAACCCCCAAAATTTCACAAGTAGAAAGATTATCTTAGGAACATACTAGAAATTCCTCCAGATTAATTAAATGATGAAAACAGTAACTTATCTTTATAATATCTCATTATCTCATTTGATAGTTATAGTTGAAAGAAATACTCCATAGAGATTCACCTAATGAAAACTATAAAAGAATCTTGAATGTTTTTACCTTCGGTGTTCAACTTTTGCGCAGTTAGCATTTTCCATAAGGTACAGAGTGTTTCATATTGATTAGAAAGGGACTTGCCAAGGAGGAAATCATTTTAAGTAACTTATTGTTTTGAAAGGACATGAAGCAATTGTTTTGAAAGGACATGAAGCAATTGTTTTTCTTCCTCCCCATTTCATCATAGTGCCTAAAAAAAATGTACTTGGTGAGAGATTCAAGCCTCCATAGGCACAAGGCCACAGATGCCCATTTCATGCCCAAGGTATGAGCAGTTCTTTTAGTCAAAAGCATCTTTATCTTTCAATGGGGCTAACAATACAAGCAAATATCGCTTGTGACAATTGACTCCTCAAGAAAAAACTGGCAAATGGAGTGTCTTAAGGTGACCCAAACCTTTCACACAGATAGGGATCTCAGCATCACAACCTGGGCCTCATTGGCACAATGAAGGGGGGTGTTTGTGGAGGTCTGGGATAAAGCTGAGTTTCTGGACTCTGTAAGCTTCTTCAGCTAATTTGTATGCTGTTGTTGCTGTTAGTTTCATTGATCCACTTTAGATATACTTTATGATCACACTCATGGTAAAGAGTCTGTACTTGTACCTCACACATCTTGATCCTATTTTTCCCCATCTCCCTCTCTTCCCTTCGACCTCTTTTGCCCTCCTTGTTTACAGAAGCTTGGCTTCCATGCTTTTCTTCTATCTTCTTTTTGGTTCTCCCTTCTTGCCTTTCCCCTTCCCGTTTTCCTCATCCCCCTTCTCATTTGAAGATTGTTCCCATTTCCCAAAAATCTATTGTACATTGTGATCTTTATTTACACTTTCAGTTTCTCACATCAGAGAAACAAAGCAGCACTTAAACATGTGTCTTGAGAACCTTTACTATTCCTGCCACATCAACTCTTAAATCCACAACTAGTTACTATTCGTTCAAGTGTGTGTGAATGGGTGAGTGATAGGTAGTAAAACAAATATTAAATACATATTACAGCAGTTTGATAACTCTCCCACATGTGCACCAGACAGTGAAAGAAATTAAGAGAAAGTTGACCCTGTGTGATTTGTGCCCCTGAAAAACTAAAACTGCTTTCAAAATGTTTCCAATGAAATCTGTAGCATGTGTGTGCAGTAATTTTAAGCTTTTGAAGAATATTGTAGCACTCTTTGGTTATGGAAAATATGTAAAATAAATAAGTAAAAAGAAGTATTGCTGCTTCCATGTTCTGGATAAGTAAACAAAAGCTCGTGGAGCTTGAGGAACTGACAGCATAATAAAAAGAGAACAATATGTCCTTCTATGCTTTCCACACACCCTATTCTATTAAATGATGGGTCTGGTAAATACCTGGATGTCTTTATAGCCAATTCAGTCTTACAGATATGGAGAGAAAGAGGAGAAGGATTCTTGGTCTGTATTTCATTCCAACCAATAAGAAATAGGCTGGAAGGGAAATTGAAATGACAGAAGATCTAAAACAAATTGTATTTGAGGTCTTAGAAATGATAACTGTTGCCAGGGATATGGCTCAGCATCATAAATGCTGGCCTGGCAAGTGTAAGTTTCCAAGTTAGATTCCTGGTATAAAAATAAAAAAAAATACAATAAAATTATAACTGTCAAGGTTTCCTATTAAGGCTTATTTGAATATGAATCTTTCACAAGGAAATATTTTAATTGTATGGGTTAAATAATGTAAGCACTTACTGAAACTTTTATATTTAGACAGCAATAGAGGATCCATTAATAATAAAAGTAATACAAAGAATCTGTTTTCAGAAATAAGATTCTGAAGGAGCAGCTACAATGATGTTCAGAAGAAAATAGAAGGCGTATAAAGTGTTCAGCTATTGAATGTACAAAGGACAGAACAGAACACTTGTAATGCAAGGTAATTGTAAGACGCTGACATGAACCTAAGAAAACATTTTGAAGGAAGACTAGTATGGAATGATTCTTGTGAAAAACTATTAAATGACCATAAAATGACTTCTAAAATTATTACTACTGTAAGACAAAAGTGTATAACATGTACCTAATTAATTTAAAAGAAACCTTTACTGCTAACACAGGACCATCCATTACATTTTCATCTTTGTCTGATAAGGTGGATGTCTACTCAGATAATAAAAGCCAGAATCCACAATACTAAAAGAGATGTGAAACCCATGACAGGAGGGAAGATGGTAACAAAAGATATTTTTAGAGAGCACTTAGTTACTCTATGAAAATGTAAATCTCCTGGCCTGGATGACATCCATTCAAGAATGCGGAGAAAGAAACTGAAGGTGAAGTCTCTGAAGAGCTGTCAGTTGTGTTGGAGACAATGGAAGAGCAGAAAGGTGGAGAGAAGAGATAAAATGGTACCACAACTTTCAAAATTAGCTGAGGAGACTTTAATCAATTATAGAGTACCACAAGTTATAACAATGCCTAAAGCATTGGTTACTATCACTTCATTATTTGTATCATTTGATTAGCCTTTTGAAAGTATTAATGACATAACAAACT
>NW_004524601.1:15869113-15877160 GCF_000260255.1 Octodon degus
AGGTATAGTGGCACACGCCTATAATCCTAGCACTGGAGACAGGAGAATCAGTATGAGTCTGAGCTGTGTAGTGAGACCCTGAACCAAATAAATAAACAAAGATTTAAAAAATTCTATAGAAAATATGCATAATATTATTTCTCTAATAATCTGTCCATGAATATTCTGGGTTATTTCGTATCTTGACAATTGTTAATAATGCTTCAATGAATAAAAAATATTTATTTCAGATCCCTGTTTTAATATTTTTCTGTAGATAGCTAGAAGCAGGAGTGTAGCGTCCATTATTATTTGGAAGGAAACTCCATACTGCTTTCCACCACAGCTCTATCATTCTGTATTCTTAGTAACAGTGTACAAAGGTCCCAGTGCTCATGCATTAATCAGTTTTTCATTATCACCCTTGAAGCAAGCTACTCTGTAAACAAAAGAAGTTCGTTGAACTGACAGCTTTGAAGACCTAAATTCCAAGACTGAGAGACATCCTCCACTGACCTTGGGATGGCCCCTCATCCTGGCAGAATGCATCCTTCAGGAGCATGTGTAGGACTACAACACAAGCAGCAAGCAAGCAGGGTAGAGCGCAAGAGCTGACTTTCACAATCGCTGGCTCCTGCCTGCACACCTCAGGCCCTTCCAAGTCTTCCCACCCTGTGAGCTAAGGATTTCCCAGGTAGGCCCCACCCTTGACAGGCTCTGTCATTTCCCACATCAAAGTAATGGGGCGGCTGACATGTGAACAATGGGCATAAACCACACTCAAGGCATCATGGTCCACAACTTTGCTAACTTGATCTTTTCATCATGACTTCAGATAACAGCCCTCCTTACAGATGTAAGGTGCTATATCACCGTTCGTTGCATATGGATTTCCCTAAAGGCTAATGGCATTAAGCATCTCTTCATATACAGTTGGCCATCTATATATCTTTTTTGGAGAAATCAATCCTTTTGCCTAGAATGGCAAAGGCAATTGGGAGCCACATGGGTAAGTCATGGGGCATCACAAGGACCTCGCTCATTTTTATATTGTTTTTTATTTTATTTGTTTGCTACTGAGCTGTAGTTCCTTGCATATGTTAGATAGTTCTTTCCAATTCATGTATTTCTTTACAAGTAATTTCACCCTGTCCTTATGTGATCATTTGTTTTTTCATTTGCTTTGTTGCTTTGAAGAAAGTTGCTTGTGCTACAGATCCACTTGTCTAATTTTGCTTTTGTTGCTTGGGCCATTGATGCCATATTCAAGGCACTGTGGCCAAGGCCAATGACACAAAATTTATTTCTCTTTCTTTCCCTTTGGAATTTTACAGTATGATAAATCCTACAGGATAAACATCAAATGATCATCTCAAAATATGCCAAAAAGAGATCTGATAAAGTTCAATAAAATTTTCAAAATCTACATATACAAATAATTCACTTAAAAATGTCTATAAATGAAAGTCCACAATTAGTATGATCAAGATGAACTGTAAAGTTTTACTATAAGATCAGGAGCAAGAAAAAGATAGCTTCTACTACTTCTCTTCAACATGGAAATTGAAGTTATATCCAAAGCATCTAGTTTTAAAAAGACAAAAAACAGAGCTGTAGAGATAGATCAGTGGTCTGAGTGCCTGCCTAGGCAAGTGCTAAGATCCCAGCTCAATCCCCAGTACCAAATGCCATGCCCACTCCATCCTGGGTGCACAGAGCCAGCCAGCAGGATTGGGTGTGATGACACAAACCTGTAATCCCAGCCCTGGGGAGGCTGAAACAGGAGGATCAATACAAGTCCAAGTTGTGTAGTGAGACCCTGTACCAAATACATAAAGTGAAAAAAAAGAGAGAGAAATAACAGAAATAAATAAAAATATTTCTGCTTACAGATGACATGGACTTACATGTAACTAAAGACTCTGTTGAACAAAAAGATTCCATACAGTACTTAGAACAAAGTTATGGGATGCAAATAAACAGCCAAAAAATCTATTTTATTTCTGTACACTAATGACTAGCTGCATGAAAAAGGAATTTCTTAAAAGCTTTCCCATTACAAATAGCGTGAAAAATTAAAAAAAAATGGTTAGGAAATTTAAGAAGCTGACAAATTGGTACACTATAAACTACAAGTCATTAACAAAATAACTTAAAGAAATCATTAGTATGTGAAAAGACACCTGTATTCATGGATTGGATACTCATTATTACTACAATCTCCATAAATACAGTGGCCTACAGATTCAATGTTGTTCCTGTCAAAATCCTAGTGGCATTTTTGTAAGTATAAAAAAAAAATTTAAAGTTCCCATAGAACCAAAAAAGTCCTTGAATAGCCAAAGCCATCTTGAGAAAGGAGACCAAAGGAAGAAGCATCTGATGTCCTAGCTTCAAAAGACGTTACAAGCTAAAGTAATGGAAACTGCGTGGTGCTTGAATAAAGACATCCATATAGACCGATGGAACAGAACAGACCTAACAAAAATAAACCCACGACGACACAGGCAGCTCAGTGTGTACAAGGACGCTGAGACCTCACAGCAAGGAAAGGACACACTTTCAACAGCTAGTGTTAGGAAAACTGGCAGAATATCTACAGGCAGAGCAATAAATTGTATTCTTAGACACAAAGTGTAAAAACCAGTTAAAGATGGATGATTAAAAATTAAGAGTAGGATAGTGATTATTTTTATAAAGTTGAAAGAAATTATTTTTTAATCAGAGTGGAAATTGAAGCATAATTTTAATCTACAGAAATGTATTGTCTTCAGAAATTACTATGCTTCATTTAGTGGTTCCTGGACCATATGTACATCACAGGAATTTGATTTAGCAATGTAATAATACTTATTTCCAAGACCTAAAGGATACATTAGTCATACCTATGTGGGCCTACATTTGTCCATAATATAGACATATTGTTTGTTTTTTAAAAAAGTAAAATTTTGTATAAGAAATTTGAAACCTATGTGTCTGGGAACCATAAAAAAGACAGAATCAACAACATTTAGCATCCTAAATAATGTTAGGTTTGTGAATAAAAATAGATTTTTATGGGTATAATAATCCTTATAATGGGAATGTTGAAAATTAAAGACATAGTTAACAAAAAATGACAGGAGGAATCGGTCTCTGTGTTGCTTACCACAAGCTTCTACAATATCCAAACTGACTCAGTGAATACCCGGAGGAATAAAATCCCATTCTTGTCTAAAGTTAAGAAGCAAACAGTGCAGACTACCAGCCTTGCAAAGTATCCCGTCCCTCTCCAATGTTTGGACACCACAGGCTATATAATATGAAATGTATTTCTAATTTTTATTTATTTATTTATTTATTTTGTTCAGGGTGTTGCTACACAACTCAGGCTCATAGCAATCCTCCTGTCTCAGCCTCCCCAGTGCTGGGATCACAGGCGTGTGCTACCATACCCAGTTTCAGTGGCTGGCATCACAGTACAGTATGTGATATCAGGAATTGAACTTGGGTCCTCGTGCTTGCCAGGCAGGCACTTAGATCGCTAAGTGATATATTCATCCCCTGAAACGAATTTCTAATCCAAGCTAAACAATTACACATAATTATGAACAACTAACACAGACGTGCAAATATTTACCACAGAGAATATTTAGATAACAATGATGAATCTATAGGACTACAAAGGAAAAGGAGGACACAATGAAATATGATCAAAGGTTATAAAAGGAGGTGTTAAAAAAGAAAAAAAAGCACTGAATCTATGGGGAACTATAAAATAGTTATGCTACTGTAACTTACTGGTAATTACAGGAACACAAAATAATCTTTTGGTTATTGATAAGTTGAAGAAAATTTAGGAGATTTGGCCATCCTTAAGAAGTAAGTCCCAAACTTGTAAATCAGTCCCATTCTGGGAGATACGTCAATTTTGTTTATTTATTTATTTACTTTTGGTATTAGAGATAGAACTCAAACCTTGCACTTGCCAGGCAGGCACTTAGTCTACTGAGTTATCTCCCCAGACCCAGTCCCATTCTGGAGCAACGTTCTTTTATTTTTTTTCCTTAAATTATTGAGCTTTTATTATTTATTTTATTTTTTAAAGAGAATACAAATTAAAATTAAAACAAAAAAATGACAAGTGATACAGAATTTGACTTAACAAAGTGATATGAATTTCACAGTATTTGTTGTAATTCATACTGTTATCTTCCAACCAGTTATTCATATTACCAGATATATGCGTATAAAATTGGAAGAAGAAACAAAGAAATGTATAAGAAATTAAGGGAAAAAGTACAAACAATTGAAAAAAGGAAACAAAGCAAATTAAGCACTAACTGCTCCATCCCGTAGACCATCAGAAATGCACAGTATGGTTGTCCAACCCTTCCTGCTTACATGCATAGATAATTCTCTTTCCCCCACTTCCTCTCCTGTCCTTCTCCTTAACTCAGTAACTCTTTCCTTTTCAAAGTTTCATTCCCTTTTCCCAGTATCTGTTGTACCCTTTAGATGTCTATCACCATGTACAAAGCTACAGTCAGAATGGAACAACATTCTTTTTTAAAAAGAATGTATTTAGTACAGGGTCTACAGGGTCTCACTACACAGGTCAGACTCGCAGTGATTCTCCTGTTTTCAGCATCCCAAGAGCTGGTATTACAGGCGTGCACTACCACCCCCAGTCTCAATTAGAAGTCTCAGAACACCCCATGGGCAGGGCCAGCACAGCATACCAAAGATCGAACCCCAGTCCCTGCATCTGCCTAAGCAGGCGTTTTAATCTGCTGAGCTATCTGGCTGGCCTTTGGAACAATATTCTTAACTTCAACGAAGTGAGTCTTAAACACCTTTAGTACAAACAGACACTACACATTGCCTTAGGTTTCCTAGCACATCTCCCACATCACCCCTACTTTTCCTGCTTCTGGACATCCAGGATCTGACTGAGTTTTACACTACTGTACGCTGTTGCATAGTATGGTGAGCACCACAGTAATCCAACACTGACAATGTTGGGCAGACTGACGAGCTACCTCCACAATTTGTTCTTATCCAAGAGTGTTTGTAATGTGATAGGTCCATTAGTATCTGTGAAATTTGCTACTCAAATGTTCCTAAGTTGGGGACTTACTATATAGAAAGTGATTTAGAAGAAGAAAAAGAATTTCATATTTAAAAAAAATCAGAGAAAGTAAATTATTGCAATTAGTCTGAAACTACGTAACATGAGAAAAATAATAATGGTAGATAATGGGACATAAGACGGTTACATTGCTATAAACTTACCTAAAGAAACTAACATATGCTAACATAAATACAAGTATCAAATAGTTTCTGTAGCATTTTTGACAGCAAAAATGATTGAAGACAATAAAATAATTCTATAGTATGGTATAGGCTATATGGAATCATTCATATAAACACAAAATTATAGAAAAATTATCAGTGAATAGTTATGAAGAAAATGTATAAGCCCCTAAACAGGAATAATGTTAATCAAGGAAAATGGAGGTAAACAAAGTAAGGAAGCATAAAGAGTATTTTCTACTATTTCTATGACCTTATAAATATATTTTCGTGGAAAAAAAAATGGGTAATGCTAATACTTATTATCTATGTTTTATGTCTATAGAGGCTTAAAAGCAATATCCTCATACCATACTTATCAAATAAATGAAATTATAAAAATAGCAAAATATAAAAAACACCTTCCCAAATCACTTTGAGCCAGAGAAGAAACTGATATTCTTCTATGCAAGTACCATGCCACGTCGTGTTGGAAATAATCAAAAAGAGGTTTAGAAAAAATGGTACTGCCTTAAATTTGTAAAATGAGAACTTGTGTTTTTGAATGAAATGAGAATTTAAATTAAAAAATTAGAATTTAGTAGTACAAATTTTGGAAATAAAAACTTATTCAAAAGAGAGGCAACCTGACCCAGTAGATAAGGTGAAATTGTACATTCACCTTCCCTTGGTATGAGTTCCCTCTTCACTTTCAACCAGGTTTAGTCAATTGGCAAATTGGTTCAACTCACTCAAACTTAGTTTGCCCTTCTTTAAAGAGAGGATGGAAGTATTATCTTCTCATAATTCTTATCATGATCTAAGGTGCTAATATTGGTACAGAACACAGGAAAACAACAGTGCCTACTTCATATAATCTATGCTATATGTAGATTATGTAATAATATACAAAACTTTACTAATAATCAGAATTTCACAAAAATAAAAATTAACTAAATGGTAAATAAACCAATATCTAAATCAATAAAAGTTAATGATAGACTTTAATAAGACCAATAAACATTTGTAAATCCAATTGAAAGAAAAATGTCACAAAAAATTAAACATTAGAAACTGAGATTGGCATAGGCTTTTTCTTCTGGAAAAATAGGACAAGAAATTATAGCTAAACTATACTGAAACTCTGAATAAATTATGTAGGTTTTCTCTATATGTCATTTAAAAACCCAACAGGAATATAAAAGGAATGGAGCACCGTTAGAAAGCACCTTGCTGCCTTTAAAGTGTTGAATGACACTTGGGTGCAATGTGATTTCAGTTTTTCCAAGCTATTCATGAAAGAAGAATTAGTACTAAAGGGAAGAGACTATTTTAATTTATTATACCTGATGTAATGTAAAGCTGTTTATTGTTTTTCAATTAAATAACAAAACTATCAAATTGAAATGGTTAGTGAATAGAAAAGCAATATACACTCCAGATCTGGGCCGGGGAGATGGCTCAGTGGAATAAGAGCTTCCCTGGCAAGCGCAAGGGCCTGAGTTCAATCCCCAGTTCTGAAAAAAACAAACAAAAATACACTCCAGATCTGAGATTATTATTCCCAAAGTGTGTGTGTGTGTCTGGTGTGTGTGTGTGTGTGTGTGTGTGTGTGTGTGCGTTGCTGGAAATCAAACCTGGGACCCTGTGCATGGAAGAACTCTACCACTGAGCCACATCCACAGCCCCTCCATAATTTTCTTTTGTTGATAATATCCATTGTAGTAAATAATTAAGATGCTAGTGATTCCTTTACAGTAATATCTAGGGCATTTGTAATGTCTGAAAAATGTCTAACTGCCACCATAACCATCTAGAGTGTATACAATGATAGAATCCTGTACTAGTCAGATTTCTATGGCTGTGACAAAATACCTGAAATACTGAACTTTGTAGAGGAAAAAATACATTTCTGCTTATGGTTGCAGAGTCACTGTCCAAAGCGAGTTGACACTAATGTTGGGCTGTGGCAAAGAAGAAAATCATGGCAAGGAAGGCACAGTAGAGGAGAGTTTTGAGCCTCACAGTAGTTGGGAAGAAAGGAGAGAGGGAGAAACCTGATTCTTACATCTTTTAAGAGCATTCCCAGAGAGATCTACCTTCTCCCACTATTTCCTTCCTTCTAGAGGTTCCCTTGCCTACAGCAGCTGGGGACCACACCTGCAGCACAGGAGATTAGCATGTTATTGAAGATAGAAAGTGTCAGAAACTCTGTCACCCCATCTTCAACATATATAGACGTTCTGTGCATTCTTTATCTCTCTGAATGGAAATACTCTATGGACAAAAGAGATGATCTCAGGGGGAAATGCAAAATGAAAGAACCAGGGCATCAACTATGTGTGATGAGGAAGGAAAGGGCTTTGGGAATCCAGAGAAAGACACACAGGAACTCTCTGTGGTTGAAGAGTATCTGTGCACTCCAAAAGTTTAAATAAAGGACTTCGTTGTTTGTGTTTGGTACCTCAGCAAAATTACTCTGATTAGAGCCATAGTGCCATTTTCATAGCACATTCCTCCATCCTCTGTCTACATGAATAGGATTTTTTTTCTGGAATATGGATTATGGATCTGATGACAAAATCCTAAGAATTTTTTCTACACCAGAAACTCAACTCTGATGTCAGACATCTCACAGAACTTTAATAGGAGAAGGAGAAAGAGCTTGTTTCTTTTGGTAATCAAGAGGCAGTTTTTGTTCCTCATGGTAACAATATTTGTATGATCCACTGGTATGTATTCCAGATATTATTTAATATACTATCACAGTGCATAGGAGAGACTCATCCTGGTT
>NW_004524601.1:15877755-15878611 GCF_000260255.1 Octodon degus
CAGGCATATGCCACCATGCCTTGTTTAGCAAAAGCAGTCTTTTAAAAAGTGAATATAGGGCCGGCCAAATAGCTCAGTGGATTAAAATATCTGAAAGCAGGCACAGGTGCTCGGGCTTCAATCCCTGAGCCTCTGGTGCTGACACCACCCCCAGGGGGCACTGAGAAGGCAATTGAGACTGGGTGTGGTGGCACGCACCCATAATACCAGATGTTGGGAAGCTGAAAACAGGAG
The DNA here is from genome assembly GCF_000260255.1 of Octodon degus. NCBI lineage: Eukaryota > Metazoa > Chordata > Mammalia > Rodentia > Octodontidae > Octodon > Octodon degus. The sequence continues at coordinate 15,877,990 of NW_004524601.1, forward strand.
GATCACTAAGAGTCCAATCTAGTAGGACCACCCTGAACACCGTATAGGCCCTTCCCTAAAAAGTACCAAAAGAAAATCCCAATGTAATACTGCATTTGTTGTTACACATAGAGTTGTCTTCCGACCAGTTATTCATATTACTAGATAAATGCATATAAAATTGGAAAAAAAAGAGGAAAAAGAAAGAAATGTATAAGAAATTGAGAAGTGAAAAATAAAAACAATTGAATAAAGGAGACAAGCAAATTAAAACACTGAGTGCTTCTTTCCATAAACCAGTAACAATGCACAGTATAGGATGTTGAAAGCATCCTACTTACATAGGTCTTTACCCCCACTCCCTCTCCTCAAGTCAGTAACTCTCCTTTGGAATATGTTCACTCTCTTACCAGTGTCTATTGTACCCTTCAAATTCCATTTTTCTCTTTTAGGTTCTCACACTAAGGAGACAATGTGATGTTTGCACATGCAGGTCTGATTTATTTTACTTAAGAGTGTATTCTCTAGTCGTGACTATTTACTAACAAAAGACTCAAATTTTTCCTGTTTTATAGTTGAATAATACTCCATTGTGTAAAAATACCACATCTTCCTTATCCACTCTACAATTGTTGGGCATCTA
>NW_004524601.1:15879201-15880229 GCF_000260255.1 Octodon degus
TAATTTTTTCAAACTTGGTTTTCTTTTTACTCTGTTAGAGATTTGCTTTGAAGTACAGAAACTTTTCAAAAAGATGAGATCCCAATTGTTGATTCTTTGATGTATTTCTCGTGCAGTTTGGCTTTGCTCATAAACTCACTACCTACATCTATGTCTTTAAGGCTTCTACCAATATTTTTCCCCAGAAAATTTAGTGTTTCTCTTTTAATATTAAAATCTTTAATCCATTATGCATTGTATCTTTATGCATGGTGATAGGCATGAGTCTAATTTTAGCCTTCAGCATGTGGAAAGCCAGTCTTTCCAGCTCTATTTATTAAAGAGCCTACCTTTCTTCCATTGAACCTGTTCAGGCCCTTTATCAATGAGAAGGTGCCTGCATGTGTTTGCAGTTATTTTTCTGTCTTCTAACCTTTTCTACTGATCTTCAAGTCTGTCACTATCAGCCAATACTATGCTGATTTTATTATAGTAGCTTTCCACTATAATTTCAGATCAGGGATTGTGATACATCCTGCCTTTCCTTTGTTTCCCAGGATTGCTTTTGATATTCTTTGTCTCTTCTGGTTCCAAATGAATTTGAGGAAATTTTTCTCTAGTTCAGTGTGGTGTATTAATGGTATTTAGGTATTATTTATTCATTCAAGAATCAACTCTGATTCATTTATTCTTTGTATTGAATTTTTTCATTTCCAATGCATTATTTTCTGCTCTGATCTTTATAATTTCCTGCCTTCTTTGGGCTTTGGGCTTGACTTGCTTTGTTTTTTCTAGGAGATTGAGGTACAGCATAAGATCATTTAGTTGGGCTTTTTCTGTTTTCCTAATGTGCAAATTTATGCTATAAATTTTTCTCTTAAGAGGAAAATTGCATTCCACAGGTGTCGCGCGCGGCCTTGCCAGCAAGGAAGATGCGACCACTGGTTGTGTCTGCGCAGCTTTTATTGCCCTGTTACATCAGCCTTCTTCCCCCTCGAGGCCCCTGCTCTTAGCTTATAAGTCTCAGGGCTTCCAACCATGGGGCGCCA
>NW_004524601.1:15882109-15883745 GCF_000260255.1 Octodon degus
GGTTTCAGTTAATTGTATTTACATTTTTGTTCGATTGTAAATATTATGTAATATCTTCTTTAATTTCATCTGTGACCTACTGGCTGTTCAGGAGGGTGTTCTTTAATTTCCATGTGTTTATGGTGCATTTGCAGTTTCTTTTGTCAATAATTTCCAGTTTTATTGCACTGTGATTAGATAATATGCATGGAATAATTTCAATTCCTTTGTATTTACTTAAGAGTTCTCTGTGTGTGTGTGTGTGCTAATATATAGTCTAATTTGGAGAATTTTCCATTTCCAGCTCGGTAGAATATGTACTCTATTTTTGATGGGTGAAACACTGTAAATGTCTACCAAGTCAATCTCTTCACAATTTTGGTTTAGTTCTGTTATTTCTTTGCCAAGTTTAGGCCTAGTTGATCTGTTATTTGTGACAATGGCATGTTAATGTCCCCTATTACTACTGTATTGTTGCTCATTTGAGTTTTCATGTCTGTTAAAATTTTTCTCATGTGGGAATGTACTCCTATAATGGAGATATGTGTATGTATATATGTGTGTGTGCATATGTATATATACAAAATATATATATACAAAAAAAAAATATATATATATATATATATATATATATATATATGTGTGTGTGTGTGTGTGTTATCTTTCCTTACAGTTTTCCCTTAAAAGTATGTAGTGACCTTCTTTATCTCTTTGGATGATTTTTGGTTTGAAGTTGATACTGTCAGCATCCAGGATAGTTACGCCTGATTTTTTCTGACTTCCTGTGGGCATGGAGGATTGTTTTCCATCCTTTGACTTTTAGTCTGTGAAATTTCTTTTGAGTTAAATGTGTTTCTTGCATGCAGCATAATGTTGGATTTTGTTTCTTAATCCACTCTGCTAGTCTCTTTCTTTTGATTAGTCAATTGAGGCCATTTACATTGATGGTTATAACTGACACATATTGGCTTACCTTTGTCATATTATTTTCCTGTTGTAGGTTCTGTTATTTTTCTTTCTTTTTAATTACTTGCTCCATTTGGTGATCCTTTTCTGTTGTTCTTGGAGCTGTAATCACCTTTGTCTCTTTCTAGAATATCTGTCAGTACTCTTTGTAGGGTTGGTTTGGTGATCAAGAATTTCTTCAGTTGTCCTTTGTCATGGAAGGTTTCACCATTGGATTTGATAGGTATTTTTCAGGGTACATCAATTTTGGTTCAAATTATACTCTTTCAGGACCAGAAGTACTTCACTCCAAGCTCTTCTTGAGTTGATGGTTTGTGTTGAGAAAGTTACTGTGATTCTGTTGGGCTTTCCATTGTTGGTGATCTGTTTCTTCTCTCTAGCAGCTTTTAGTATTGCATTTTGTCTGGGTGTAGATTTATGATGATTATGGCTATGTGGAGTTCTGTGTGCCTTGCTTATCTCTATGTCAAGCTCTTTCCTCATGTTCGGCAAGTTTTCTGCTAGTACTTCTGCAAATAGTCATCTTACGTCATTTGTGCTGTGTCCTGCTGCTTTTTTGACATCTATTATTCTTTTTTATATATTTATTAGTATGGGGTTTATAGGGACTCACTACACAGATTGGACTCAGTGATCCTCCAGTTTTCAGCCTCCCAAGCACTGGGATTACAGGCTCACACCACCATGCCCA
>NW_004524601.1:15884405-15888491 GCF_000260255.1 Octodon degus
CTTGCCTGTGCACAATGGGCACACAGGCCACAGGTCTGCTGTGTCCCTCAGGTCACTCCAAATTCCTTTAATTTTAAGACTTTTTTTTCTTTTTAGCTTCTATAAATTTTTTGCTGCCTGCTTCTGTTAAAAAAAATCTTACAGATAGCAATATATGATGTATATAATTAAATATCGATATGTACAAAAACCTGCAGAAATATTTTCTTTAATCTGGATGGCATAATAAAAAATTTTAAAAATTTATTTAAAATTAATTTCAGGTATTGATAAAATTAAGTAAATAAGACTGAAAAGCCTTATTCATACTAGCCAAAAGGTGTGTGAAAACAGAATAAGAAAATGAAACACTTCAAATGGAATACTATGAAGATTTTTAAAGGAATAGAAATCATGTCACTTGCTACATGGACAAAAATTGAGGGCATACAAAATAGGAAAACAAAATATTTTATAAGTTCATTTTTGTATATATATTTTTTGCAGTCTATATTCCTCCAAAGAGTTTTAGGTAATAAATTTGAGCCTCACTTAATCAATATGTAGTCTCTGAAACAATACAAAACATTTTGGTGATATTGCTTCCAAACCGTATTCTTCCTGGCACATAGTCTTCAATAACACACATCCTCAAGAAGATTCCAGTCAGCAGATTAATTAAGCTGAAGGTTCCCGAAGGATTGTAGCACATACGTATATCACTGGGGAGAATTTTGGAAGTGAAATAGGAACTCCAAATAAGGAAAAGACACTTGCTAAACTTTTCTTGTAGATAGCACTACAGCCTTTAATTAATGGAAGAATCAAGAGGCTGTGAAGTGTTTAGCCTATAATGTTTCAAGCTTTTGATTTAGTATCCAAAATTGCAGGGTCTTTCAGTATGCTAAGTAACTGGTTTGAAAAATGGAAGGTCACATTCACTTCTCTTCCCTCTTCCTATTTCCACATATAGTCCCTCAAAATTCCTTCAGTGTTAGAATCATAATAATTTAACCTGAATCAACAATTTGAAAAATAAAAGGTAGAAACAATCTCTGGTGAGTTATTTCAGTCATTGAAATCTAAGATAATCAATTTTATTTGTTCTCATGAATGTTCCAGCTAACTTTCTAAGACAAATGTTTTATGAGATGCTTAATATGTAGTAGGAAATGGATTTCTGGGTAAAACTGCCCAACTATTTATGGACTATTTTCTAATTTTAAGGAACAAGGAATAAAAACACATTACTAATGACTTCAAGAAGTTAAGTACAATTTAAGACACCTAATATATGTTCAATGATGCAAATACTATAGAAAATAGGATAAGAGGCCCTAAAACATGTTTAAAATGTTGCCCTGCGATTCAACAATCCAATTTCTATGCCTGTGCTCCATAGAACTAAAAGCAGGGTTTCGAATAAGTATTTTCATACTTGTGCTCATAGCAACCTATTCATACTAGTCAAAAGGTGTGTGAAAACAAAATACTTCCAAAAGAATACTATGAAGTTTTGTAAAGGAATAGAAATCATGTCACTTGCTGCCACATGGAAAAAAAATTGAGGGCATCATTCTAAGTTCAATGAAGCCATCACAGAGAAACAAATACAGGTCTACTTACATATCTAAGGAGGTCAAGTCCATAGAAATAGTAAACTGAAGGCTACCTGGAGCTGAAGGACAGAGAAAATGGGAATTAAATTATTGATTACAGGGTTTAGAGATACTGTTTCTCTAGACTAAAACAATAGTTCAGGAGATCTGCCAATCAACAGTGGGACTACATTTACATACAACTGAACTGTACCCTTAAAATGGTTATACCAAATTGTATGTTTTAGTATAATTAAACATTAAACACACATAATGTACACACAAATTTATGGAACATATAGAAGAACCCACAAATTGTTAGATATCAGATTTGGATAGAGTCATGGAATTCAATATTTGCCATTCTTACATATAACAAAACTAACAAAGAAAAAGTAATGTGCTTTTCAGAGAGCATGCAGTTCTGTCTGTGATATATTGTGTCCAAAGCCAAACCACTTGATGGATGGAAGTCCTCGATACCTCATTAAGTTGACATTTAATCTGTTTTGATGTTTAAAATATTAAATACAAACAAGCAATATGCAGCTTTCTAATTTAAGTAGGATTTTTTCTAAAGTATTTATTAAAAGTAATTTTATATTACTTCTTCATTAAATAAGAAGTAATTGTATTTAATGTTTCCTATGGGAAAAATGTTTGTAAAATTTCTTCTTCATTTCTGCTACTCTTTCGGCATAACATGAAAGCAGTTATTTTGCTGTAGCAATTTTTCAGGAGAACTCATTGCTTTTTGAATGTGTTTGTTCTATGTTAATTATTTCTATTCCTTTGGCATAATTTGCCAGAAAATATACTTTGTTATGTCAGGTGTTCACCTACTGAAGCTCATTTCTCTCACTCCTCCTAACCACAGCAGGGATAATTCAACCAGTTATTTTAAATTTTTACCCCAGGGGAAAAAAGGTGGGGAAATCTCTTCCTTATAAAATAAAACATCAAAGTAAATTACAAAAAGTAAAAATATTGAGTCCTTATTTCAGTCCAGATGTGTGATAACTCCTGTTGTTAACAATAGAAGCAACAACAGGTCCTGGATCTCAAGCTAATCAGAAGATTGAACAAACAAAATCCTGGGCTTCTAAATATTTTAATATATGTTACAGTATAAAACTTTCAATATTAGTATATACAATTACTAATTATTTTATGCAATCTCCCTTTTGAGTCACTTAGCTGATATCTTCTTCTAGTCAATATCAAAGAGCTTCTCAATTTATAAACTAGAAATATCACATGCACCAGAAAGTTAGTTATACAGGGCAGCATGTAGTTTGTTTTGTTTTGAACTGCAAAGCCCAGGCCAGCCAGATAGCTCAGCAGATTAAAGAGCCTGCTTAGGCAGGTGCAGGGACAGGAGTTTGATCCCCCATGTGCTGTGGAGGCTCCGCCCACGGGGCATGCTGGGAAGGTGATTGAGGCTACGTGTGGTGCCACGTGCCTGTAATTCCATCACTGGGAAGGCTGAAAACAGGAGGATCACTAGGAGCCTGATCTGTGTAGTGAGACCCTGTAGATCCCGTACTAAATACATGCATACATACATACATGCATACATACATAACCTACAAAGCCCTGTTAGAATATTTTCATAATTACTATATTATACATATTATTCAGATATTTTTATTTCAATAGGAATTTTTTCCTTCCTTACTATCCCTCTTTTACCCCTTCTTCTTCCCTTATTCATTAACAGGAAAAGAAAAAAAAAGAAGAAGACAGTAGATAAACAGAAAGCCAATAAAGACGCTTAGGGAGAAACTGGATACATTACAAAAGATCCCCGTGGAAGAGTCAATGTCGGACTTGTATGAACTGGTCCTATTGCATGTGGCCTGCTTACAAGGAGCCAAAGGTTAGTGGAAAGTCTACTAAAATTAAGCCTGACATTCAACAAGTTAGTATTTATTAAAAGCAGTATGGCTTCATTTGAAAATATCTAAATGTTTATAATTGAATATAATTGGAATTTGACTCTGATCTTAAAGAAACGTCCATAAAATAGAACGTTGTTTGCACATTTTAATAAAAACTTGACTTGCATTTTAATAAAGCAAAGTTACAATTTTTGATAGATGCAGGCAGTAGACAGAAAGGTCAAGATAGTGAGGGGTGAATTTAGATAAGTTATGCAGGGGAAAGGAGAAAAAATAAGCACACATAAAAAATGCTGATACGATTTTTATGTGTCTCCAAATTATTTGATCTTATTTATTTATTTATTTATTTACTTGGTAACAGGGTCTTGCTACACAGCTTGGACTCCTAGTAATGCTCCTGTTTCAGCCTCTCCAGCATTGAGATTACAGGCATGCACCACCGTGCCCAGTTTTATTTGGTCATCTTTTGAATATATCTAAATAAAAATATGTTATTGCTTACATCGAAATATTCTCCAAAAGCACATTCATTCCTAAACTGGATTTTAGCAACTGGGTTAAAAGTCATTGTAACCCGCCACTGTCAGGATGTAGCAGAGGCAGGT
>NW_004524601.1:15890063-15904262 GCF_000260255.1 Octodon degus
TCTTCAGATGGAGGGCCCCTCTAATTCCAAGAGTATATGAATCAGTCTAATTAAATATTTTATATGACAAAAGTGATAAAAAATATTTGGAGTCTATCATCCAATTAAAGTCTCAAAGCTCATCATTCAAAGCTTATGGATTTGAGGGAAAATAAACATTGGTGTTGTAAAGTCTTCCTTTAAATTCATCTTAGTTTTATTTAAAATTTAGGCAAGCAATGAAAAGCTAATATACATTAATAATTCCCTGGAGAGAAATAAAATTAAACTTTTAAGATGAATATCAAAATAAACATACTAACTACTAAAAGCTGAAAAGCTGTCGTAGCATTGAGATAAATGGCTGATGTCTTGTCTCCTTTCTTCAGGTAACTATTATTTACAAAGTATTTTTGACCATAGTGGTATTTGTGGCAAATAAAAAAGATAGTACATAGAAGGGATGTATAAACTTATAGGCTTGAGTCTCATCAAATTGATAACAATTTACATATCAAAACTATAAAATTGAGAAAGAAAAGTTACTTCTGAAAAATATAACGATCATTTCTTAGAAACAATCTGAGGAGAAAAGGCAACAACAGTATTGCTAACTGTATAAATATTCTAGCTTTATTCCCAGTAACTTGAAAATCAGCATAAAAACTGAGATCATTATTTATAAAACTGAACACTGCTATATGTACACAATGTTAAACTCATAATTTGAATTGCTCATTTTTACATCATTTCAGATGCAATTTTACAAAACTGAAGATTATGTAAATTTTAAAAATTGCATGTATGTTTTTATGAATATCCTCATGAAATACATACTCCATGCAGAAACTGAAGCCCAGTGGATGTCCTCCAACTGTCCATTACTCCTCTGGCGTTTCCCAGAGGAGTGACTCAGGTCAGTACTACCACAGACTACTGAAGGGAGAAAGACTTACTTGATACAATTTTCTTCATTTATTCAGGAAGAATTAGTAGGTTTCCCAAGGGCACTAGACACAAAACACAAAAACAGAAACACTAAACTTAAAACATGAGAGTAGGATGGTACAAGTAAAATGTCATAAATGCACTATGGGAATACTTTGGACTTCTGATTTCTCTGTCTCTGAAATTAATTTATAAAGCAAAGATTTATGTAAAAGTTCACCCCCATTTGCTTCAGCCCTCAGGCAAAGCAGTACATTGGGGCAAAAAAAAAAAAAAAATCCTTCTCATGGCCTGGGAGTAAAATTAAATAGAAAGAGGGCAAGATGGTTGCCTTTAAGGGCGTGTGCCCACTGAGCATGAATACCACGCACCTCAAGCACAGAACATAAAATAATTTACTTAGGAAATTGAAAAATAATGTATTTAAGGAGTAAATCTAACCAATATGTTTAAAAATAACTCAGTAGAAGTTCAAAAGTGAAATTTATAAACAGTTAAGATGAGGCAGTAGATTGACTAAACAGCAAGGTAGAATCATCTGAAGAATAAACTAAAACTTGAAAATGATAAAGTTGTCTATAATACTGCTAGAAAAGACAAAAAAGTGAAATATGTCTAAGACCGGTCAAGATATGGAAATGCCAGGACACAAAGATAGATAGATAGATAGATAGATAGATAGATAGATAGATAGATAGATGTTAGAGGCACATAAATTCAAAATGAAATTCCAGGGGAAATGGTAGACATTAAGGAAGGCATTTACTTAAAATAACAGCTGAAAGTTGTTTTTTTAGAATTAGCTACACAAACAAATCTTTAGGTACAGAATCATTTCTAGACATGGTAGGTAAAACTAAAAACTAAAAACACATAGAGAGTAACAGGCATAGAATTTAGCAGCTTTAAACATAAATCTAAAGGAATTAAAATGTTTATTTGAAAAAAGATAAAATATAAGCATATGTTTTCTACATCTACACAAGAATATAGAAAATAATGTTGAATGCATCCAAAGTGCTAAGACGCAATAGGAAACAATTTAAGAGTTATTTTATTTTGTCATACTATGATATAAAGATGTATATATTCAGATACAAAAGTCAAATCTTGTACAAAGAGGCATAGTTACTTGGAGAAAAATGAAAGCTTTACAGACAGGAAAATCAGAGAATATGAGAATAATAAACAATGTGACAATATTTAAAATAAAGGCTTCATGGATAATTATATTGACTAATTTGTGTTTTTAAAAGATAATTATCATTTACTTGAAAATAATAGTCAAATAACATAAAGAGGACAAGATAATTTAAAGTGTTCAAATATTATTTTATGACCAGGACAAAAGAAGAAGATATTTAAAAAGTTAGGAAAATAGTACTGTTAAAGATAGGTGTTAAATATTCAGGAGAATTGTAAAGTAATAAGAAATACCAGGAGAAATTAATAATAAGGATTACTTAGAAAAATGAATTAAAGTCAATCTAAAAGAAAAGTGAAATTAAACAAATTAATAAGAAGTAGTAAGCAAATAACATATAGAAAAAAACAGAATTACTAAATTGATATTAAAGCAATGTAATTTGATAAACTGATTCTTTAGTTGGAAGACAAAGTTTTATGGTTAAGAAACATTATATTCTTATTGCTTGTAAGAAATACATTAAATATTAATATAAATATTGAGTCTACAAATGTAAAAAAAATGCATAAGGCTAACACTAGGGGCCGGGGAGATGGCTCAGTTGGAATAAACGCTTCCCTGGCAAGCGCTAGGGTCTGAGTTCAATCTCTGGTTCCACCAAAAAAAAAAAAAAAAAAAAAAGGCTAACACTAAAAAAATTATGTGAATATTATAAAACAAACTTGATCAAGCTAAATTTTAGAGTAAGTTTACTAAATATGGGCAGATATTTTACATTAAAATCAATCAAAATTTTAAAATATTTTTAACAATCAGAAAAATACAAAATAAACCCTACAGCAAAATGAGTACACAATAAACTCCTTCCTTCTATTGCCCTACTGCAAGTCATGTGGGTGAGAATATTTTTGAAATGTAGAATTTTAATGAGAAAACACAAGGATGTTTTTATTTTGGAAAACATTTGCAACTTCAATAAAGTCAATTTTATTAATTCTTTAATGAAATGAACATATCCTGTGTCTTATCAATTTTGGAGTATCTATTCAAAACATACGCATGCATTTATGCAATAGAAAATATATAAAACAATTTAAACTATGAAATCATATGTTTCCATAGTTCAAAACTTAAAATGCCCTAATTGTCCCTTAAAAGAACAATAGCAAGACATGCTCTGACATTTGTAGCATGGAGTAGCTACTTCATAGCATCAACAAAAAGGACAAGGAAGACGTGTGAATCATTTTGTTTCAGGCAGGACTTTAATAATTGATCACTAAGCAGATTGTGAATACATGCCATATTGTCCTATATGTGTGTATTAAAAATTAAACAGTGAGTAATACGTGTGAAAATGTGATAAAAACCTTGAATCAAGGAAAGGAAAAAATATATAAATGTTAAATGGGTCACTTAGGATGGAAGCAGGGAAAGGGATGAACATGGAGACCAGCCAAGGATAGATATGGTAAATTGATATATCACAGTTGTCACGCTTTCATATGTGAGATGAAAAATGTTCCTTTTTGTTGTCAATATGCAAATGATCTCTGACTGAGCCATTTAGGGTTGTGGTTTTCTTATTGTCCGATGGTATGAAAACCATCTGGTAGGAATCTTTTTTCTTGGGCTTTCAATGTGTAGTCCAGCGGGCTTCTACGTTACATGCTCGGGGATCCGTAGGTCAGTTATATTAGACACATTAAGTGCAAATGACACCTTCGCCAAGAGGTGACCCAATCATAAGGCAAAGAACATCTGCCTTCTATAATAAATATTTTAAGGAAATTAACACATACATATGCAGAATAATTAAAATAATACACAGATGTTACAATATTTACTTTTTGTTTATTTGGTTGTTTTGAAAGAGGGTCTGGCTCCATAGTTCAAGTGTTCAATTCACTATGTAGTCCAGGCTGGACTCAACCTCACAGAGATCCTTTTGTCTCAGTCTTCGAACATAACAAGAATTTTATTTTAAATACTGACCCTGTAAGAAAGTGACCTGTAGGTCCTCAACATCAGTTTTGGGAAGAGAATAAAGTAAAAGAATAGAGTAGAAGAAAATTCTACTTTATGTAATATATTAGACTTTCATATTTTTATCTCTCTTTTATGTATTTAGTACAGGGTCTACAACGTCTCACTATGTAGATCAGACCCATAATGATCCTCCTGTTTTCAGCCTCCTAAGTGCTGGGGTTACAGGTGTACACCACCACACCCAGCTCAATCACAGTCTCAGTGTGCCCCAGGAGCAAGGCCGGCATGGTAGGGCACACTGGGGATTGAACTCCAGAAGCTGTGCTGTGGGCATTAGTCCACTGAGCTACCTGGCTGGCCCTAAAGTCTCTTTAATGTACAAAAGTCTATATGTCTTTTATGTCATAAGATTTGCATTTTAAAACAACAGGGCAGTATTTCTTCTATTTTCAAACATGCATAAGATGAGATGATGCTCAAAAAAGACAAGATAATAGTAATAAGTAGTGAAAAAGAGTACAACAATAATGCAGCAGCATAACAAAAGAAGCATGAAGAAGAATTAATAATAAGGAATAATAACTACTATAACTTCATTAAGGTGAGGTTACTTGTTTTTTTCATTGTCAGGTATAATTTTTCCATTATAATTAATAAACATCTTGAGATACGGTGCTTGTGGGAAGAGATTGGTGAACATACAAATGTCTCATTATTCCTTAAATGTTCACCACTAGCTTTTATATTCATTAATGACTTTTCCTAAATGAAATTATTGTGACAACTAGGTGATTCCAGTTCCAGGGCAGGCAAGCTAAACAATGTACCTACATATATTTACAGTACCAGAAAATAAAGCAACCATCACAGATTAGTGAGGATAAATCTAAGGATGCAGACTTTCAAAGGAGCTGTCATGGGGCAAATTGGAAAAAATTTGGCAAAAAATAAGTGAAGCCAGTAAAGAATTGCAATTCATTGAATAAAAAAGAGTCAATGAGTCCATTTTGAAACAAATTAATTAAGGCAAAGCTTTACATTATAAAACAGAAGATACTAGATCAATAAGTACATAAAGATTATGGGTGAAAAAATCAACACGTGAAATAAATTTTACTAAGAAGCAGTATCAATTCTTGGGCTTCAGAGCAAAAAAGTACCACAAAGGGACTCAAATTCTATACATCTTGGTTTATACATACACAAATGAAGAATTTTGCACATCACCAAAATTTTTCTAATATTAATTTTGTCCTGTGTATAGATCTAACTTTAGTATGCTATTCTCAGTCTGTTTGACATCAAGTAATGTGCAAAATTGAAAGACTACAGAGTCTTAATTAGCAATGAAAGACAGTAGACTTCCACAGGAAGTCATCAAAGATGGCGCAGTTGAGTTTTCCACTAGAAAATCTCATAAGCTTACTAGGATTCAGAATAATTATCATATTTCCTTAGCTGTTGCACTTAAATACACAAGTATAGCAGTGTTGAACTATGCATCTGCCCGTTATCACTACAATAAGAAAGAGAATGCAGGCCTCATGGACAATGGGGATTTACTAACCTTCCTTTAAGTTGCTTTAGAGGACTTGATCACAATTACTACAAGTGGCAATATGTTAGCCATAAGAGGATTTCTGGTAACTGCAGACTATACATACTTGAAAGCAAAATATAGTCCTTGAATGCATGCTACAAATATCGATAAAAGTGGATGTCCTTGTCTCAGAGAGCCAGTTTACCATCTTCGCTATTTGTACTTAGAGAGACAAGAAAAGAGGTTTTGATTATATTTAATGATGAGCCCTGTCTTGGCAAAAAGGTACTCTTACTAATTTGATATTTGGCCAAGACATCCTGTTGTCTGTACCTAGCCTTCCTGGGTGGAATTCTGCACACTGGCAGTGGACTGGGAGGGAGGAAAGCCTGGGAATAGTCCAGTGCTTCTCACAGCCATATGTGGAAGGCACCCTCAGTCTCCTACAGGCTATTTCTTTAAAGCGAAGTGACTGATTAAGAAAATGATGTTAAATGGCTGATGAAAAAAAATGAGTAACTGGCAGAAGTTCATGACTTAGAGGTAGTATGAAGGGCTTCTGTAAAGCATAACATTCTTCCTCTGTAGTTTTTCCTCTGTCAGCTGCATTTCGGTCACAAGAAATATTTTCCAGTCTGGTGGATACAGTGCAGTTTTCATTGACTCAGGATGTTGACTCGTGTTCTTTTTCAGAACACTACTCTTCCTCTAACATCCATTTTTCTTTTTACCTAATTGCTATGACATTTATGATTCTCATTGCCAATAGTCCATCATTAGAAATTCTTCAATTTTGTTCAATAGCTTTGTCCAGCCTGGTGTGGTAGCACACACTTGTAAATCTAGCTCTGGAGAGATTGGGGGAGGAGGATTGCTGTGATTTTGATAACGGCCTGGGCTACCTTGTGAGTTCAAGTCCAGCAGGAACTATATAGAGAAATCTTGTCTCAGAAACAAATAAAAATCCGGGACAATCATATATTCATTATAGTTACAGTCAACCATTTATTGTGTGATCCTTTTATGTACGATTATTTCTCACTGTTCTGTCCAGTCCATATTGTAGTTCATATTCTACCATCCAGGATGGATTTTAAGGAGCCAACTAAAAGTCATTGTCTGGGAAATGCCACCTAGAAATAGACAAAAATACTAAAATTTATGGAAACAAATCAACTTTATTATTAAACACTAATTGTAGCTTAATTCAGGGAATTACTTGTTTTAATATTACTTATTGAGATATTTTATCTTATAGAAGAAAAAACTCTGTTTGAGAAGCATGAAGATTTTTAGTCAAAATCACAATTACTATTGCTGATTCACTGCGAACACAAGACCAAGATTTACTATCTCACACACACACACACACACGTGTGTGTGTGTGTGTATGATAATATAAGACATAAGATGGTATCATTGGTGTTTCAGTTCATACAACTTGTTAATGGTATATTGATATAGAGAATTTTTAATGAGAATTTATTGCCTGAATTGGACTTTATTTCATCCTCTTAAGCCACTGCCAAATGTGGGGAAAAGGCAAATACAGTAATTTCACTTTGGATTCAAAATTAAAAAGCAAAATACCTTAATTAATTTCCAGATTACAAGTTATATTTGCTGTTAAGTAGATGTCCTACCTTAAATAAGTCAAATATCACTAACATGGATTCACATATTACCACTAAAATATGGCAATAACTTTCAAAAAACAGTATTTTCTGGATTAAAAGAAAAAAGCATTTGTAAAATAGCTGCTCCAGAGCTGGGTAGAGATCAAGAATCCGAGCAGCATTGGCCAGCTAGGTGTGGATGTCCTACTCAACTATCTAGGTACGCTCTGCTGTCCTCCTGGTGCCTTTGTGTCTTTTCTGCACTTCCTGTGTCGCCCTAGGTTATTTCAAGTTCATGGCATGAATGTGCCTATTACATGCTTAACTTTAATGCCTAATGATTAAGACTTAAAGAATAAACATTTATGGAGCATTAGTTCTTCCCAGGTAAGACAACATTCTACTGAAGCATTCCTGAGATCTGCAGAAGCTAAGAGACTTTTAAAATGAGCATCACAGTTATGTAACAGATCAATGTTCCTCACTAGCTGGTGAGAGCTGATTGTTGCAGATGTTCTTTACAAAATTTCAAAAAGGTCACAGACCAAGATATTCTTTTCTAATATTCATTGCTAGGAAGAATTCAATGAAACAATTTATAAATCGTTCGCTTTATCTCCAAAGTTAACATTTAGAAAAATTCTGTTTCACCACTATGCAGTTAAAATGTATCAATTTTCCCCTATTTTCTTGCACTTGATTTGCATTTTTATATTCTTTTCTCATGGAATATGAGACACCAGGCCATGCCTTTGTTTGATACATTTATGGTATATTAAATTCCCACTTCATAATTTATTAATATCCAACACTGGTGTAATTCTCTTCAGATTACAGAGTGACTTCTCCACATTTATCTCTTTCTATCACAATAATCCTATTGTAAGTAGGGCAGAAATCTTTTCATTTTTACCATTAAGGAAATGAATAGTTAGAGAGATTAAAAGATTTCCCAAGGTCAGAACGGGAGTAATGTGAATAATCTTAACCACGAATCCAGGTTTTCTTCCTTTGAATCCAGGGATTTGGTTTGCTATCACAAGCTGCTTTTTATTAA
Organism: Octodon degus; assembly: GCF_000260255.1. Classification (NCBI taxonomy): domain Eukaryota; kingdom Metazoa; phylum Chordata; class Mammalia; order Rodentia; family Octodontidae; genus Octodon; species Octodon degus. Next base: position 15,898,340 of record NW_004524601.1, read on the forward strand.
ATTCTGTAAGGTCAAATCTGCCTCCTGTCTTAATCTTGCAGAAATCCCCTTTATCCAAATAAGCATTCAATTTTAATTTCATGATTCATTTAGAATCCAGTATGAGTTATTTTATTAGAAAGTTAGGATTTTATGCAGTTGATTAATTTATTCAGTTTATTTTTAAATACCCATTAAATGCTAGCAGATGCAAAGGGGAATCCTCCTCGATCCATGTTTGCAATAATCATAGAGGCACAGAAATAATTACTGGAAGGGAAGGATGGAGGTGCACAGTGGAGGGGGAGCTTGGAGAGCTGCAGAGATTTGAATGCTTTCTAAGGAGGCAGGAGAGTCCTCCCCAGGACTTGGACCGGATGAGGAGCACTTCAGTGGGTAGATGTGCAGGTGTGTATGAGGACATCACAAACAAAATCAATGTATTCTGCAAGCAATGGATTGATGCAGCGTCCAGGAGAAGAGTTCATTTAGTTGCACTGAGACCTAAAGTGAGAGAAACAAAGGATTTTACGAGTAGGTACTAATCGTGTGGGAGCAATGAGTCTCATCACTGGGATAGAGTCTCACCCTACAGACAGTGAAGGTGTGTGCAGGGAGGGGAACATGGTGAGGCGCTAGCAAGAGAATAGAAGGCTTCAAAACACAATACATAAGCTAAAGCACTAGAAGAAGTCATCAGAATTAGAAGTGACTTGGAATTCATAATTAACTGAACATAGATCTATATTTAAAGTTTCTTTCTTAGTTGAAAGTTTAAGAAAGAAGTTACTGACCAACACTTTTAACTAGAAGTTCCAAGGGTTGAACTTAGCCTTGCACCAGGGTGAAATCCATATCCGTATGACTCCACTTCTAGAGCACTCAAGTGTTTTCCAACTGTAGGCTTCATTCTCATGTAATTACATCCGCTTTATTGCTTGTGATTCCAGTGTGCAAATCACAAAGCTACATCTTATGGAATCTCTTAGGTAGGCACATTTCTGCATCCCTCGATTAACCCTTGGGTCTGTAACAGACATCAAATAACTTAAATCACAAGTTCTCCACATGAGTACAATACAGGGTCTCATCTAGCACTGTCACCTGAATGCAAGAGTGTGGTCCCCTAAAAGCAAGTGTGCAGACAGATTAAATTAGTATTGTCAAGGCAGAGGTTCAGGAAGACTCCTGAGTCTTTGGTTAGGCAGCTAGCCAGATGATAGCATTGTGTGTAAAGAAGGTGCAGAGCAGTGACACCGGCTGAGCCTGTGAGGTACTCAGATGGGATTGTTTATTATGAATCTTATTGCTGCACTTTGAAGACAGAATGGAAATCTATGAACCGGCATCTGCAGCCTATATGCAATTGTTACAGAAATGTTTACAGGTGAGATTTCCAGTGATATTGAGTGAAAAGACAGGATAATAAACAACTTCAATATTGAAATGCCTTGGCTTTCAGAATGCTTCTATTTTCTAAAATCTTTGCGGTAAAATGATACAAAAACTTTTCTTTATACATTTGATAGAAGGAATCATTTCAAATAAAAAAAAAATCTAGACTTTTTTTGATACATAGAAAGTGGAGCACAATCCTGTAGTCTCATTAATGTGGTATATGCAACTGATTGATTTGGGAACTATGTCATTTAGTAAACATTGAAGGGAGAATATTACAACACTATTCAGGAGCAATTAAATAGTGAAATTGTTTCTACATGGAGATGATTCTAATAGAAAAGACAAATTATAATAAAATGTCCACTTTTCTCAGACAGTGATTTATAAATAGCACTAACTTCAAGGAGGCAGAGCTAGAAAGGGAGCTAGGAGGGATGTGGATGAGAGGCCTGGACCCCTCCATGGTGGCTTTGAGTGTGGACAAAGGGGACTGTGAAGCAGGGAATGCTGTGAGGCTGCAGACACTGAGATCAGCTCCGGCCCACAGGATGACCAAGGCCCACTATAACAAAGGACAAATTTGAGGGCTTTATTGGTAAATGGATGTAGCTAGAGATCATACTCTTAAGTGAAATAAATCAGATCTGCATGTGCAAACATTGTACTGTCTCACTAGGGTAAGAACTTGAAAAAAAATCAATAAAATCTTAAAAGTATAATAGATACTGTGAAAAGGGAATGAATCTGTTCAAAAGGAAAGAATTACTGAGACCAGGAAAAGGATGGGGTAGAAGAAGAGATATATCTACGTAGGTATACAGGATGATTTGGACAATGGTAGTGTAGAGTTCTGCTGTTCTATGGAAAAGAACAGTTAAGGCTTAATTTTTACTTTTCAATTTTTGAAAATTTTTTCTCTCTTCTTAATTTCACATAACTTTCTTTTTTCTAATTTTTCATGCACATATCTGGCAATCCAAACAATCAATTTAATGGTGTATTGCATATCAATAAGTCATTGAGAGTTAATGTAGTTAAGTTCCCCCCTCTCCCCCCCCGAACCAGCGATTGAACTCAGTCCCTTGCACTTGCCAGGGAAGCGCTTATTCCACTGAGCTGTCTCCCCAGCCCCAATGTAGTTAAGTTTGAAAAATTTTTTCCCATAATTTTATTGACAAATAGCAATGAGACAGTTTCAAATCAAATTGGTAGGACAGTTTCAATAATTAACACATTGCTAAGTTTGAAAAATTTTGTAATGACTAAGGAATCATACTACCTACACAAGATTATTCTCTGAGTGTGAAAGAAAAATACCATTGAATTCTGGAACAGTTTTATCAGTAATCCTGTATAATGGGTATGGGCACTCACAGAAGCTTTTGCTTTATTAGGATTTTTATATGTATCAGTTATTTCCAGCACTTTAGATTCTCTAAATCACTTAAAGTGGAGCTGAGCATTTAAGAAAGTGGTGGTGGGTGTAATTAATTTGTTCCATGAACTGTTATCTTAACTATAAATGACAAACTGTCCATCCTAAGCTAGAGTTAAACCACTTTTAGAAGAGAAGATATTCTATTATGAAAGATTTTGTTTTTTTGGTCATTAATATATTTTTTGTTAAAACTTAGGTATTTTGAGATTTATACAGATTGATTAACTTTGGTTGCTATGTAACATTCCACAGCAAGATAAACATATTATTTTTGAAAAATCTATGTTTTTGCAAATGAACATTTAGACAGTTTCTATTTTTTTTTTTGAAACTACACAGAATGCTATAACAGAAGTACTTGTGGGTAAAGTACTCATTCTCAGGAGTAGATCAGAAAGTGAGTACCTCCACTGGTCACAATGGAGAGCAGGTTTCCCTCATCGTATATGTTAAGAGAATAATTCACATCTCAGCCGTGCCAAATGAGCCGTATTCCTGGGCCTCCTTGTAGTTTCCCAACACCGGAGACTTGCTCAAGTCCCCATCTTCATCTGAATCAATGCAGGCTCTCCAGGCTTCACCATCGTGCCACACTATGCAGTCATACACAGGCCCAGGGTCACTGTATTTTTTCTCAAAAGAATTTAGTAATTCCACTTGACTCTGAAGCGCCTGCTTGATTAGTTTATTTGCCTGGGACGAGCCATTGTTGGCAACATCGAATTCCTCCTGCTTCCTGCAGGCTTCTGCAAGGGCCACTCTGTGAACAGGATCCCAGATTTTTTTTTTTCCTTTTGTTCTTTCTGTATCCTTTCTTTGAGAGCTTTTGGATAGAAATCATAGCCATTTTTTATCCAATATGATATTTGCCTGAAGGATTTGTCCAGCTTCCAGAAATCTTAAGCACTCTTCATGAAAGGCCAATAATTTCACCATCTTTTGGCTCTACCTCTGTAGCAGTATTCACATCGCCACTTCCAGTTGTATCGATGATATCAATGATGTTTGGTTTTCCGTCAGTTGTAACCTGTGTTCCCGGAGCCCCGGGGTCGACCCTGGTGTCCAGCACTGCGATGAGCACCCCACGCCCGTCATACTCCGGGTAGCAGCAGAGGAACGAGGCGGCCCCGGTCTCCTTCTTGGGCTGCAGACCACGGAAAGGGAAGGGCTCTCGGTGGTGGCGGTGGCCATGGACGCAATCGGAGGACGGACGAGGAAGAGGTAAACTGCCAGATGAAAGCTTTTTAAAATGCCACTTAGACATTTTATTTTGTAAGATAATTGCTTATTTGAATTGCTATAAATAAAATGTTCCAACGAATTCAATAATTATTCAAAGTTCAAATAATGAGCATACATTTATATGTTTCGTAAATCTAGAATTGAATATTATAGAACTCTAATCAGAGATAAAATTCAAAGGAAATATTCAACTTCAATATTTTAAAGTATGATGTGCTCAGAAAATATGTACTATGAACCTGAATTTCTCCGAAATGCTGTTTCTTATTTTTTTCCCTCCCTATAAACAAGCCCCAAGGGTATCTGATCATGGGTTTGTATAACATTTTTATAGCTCTATTGATCATGAGCAATTCACTTTAACTTTATGTAGCTTTAATTGGAATATTAGAATTTGAGGAAGATTTTTAAAAGAGTTTTTCTATAAACTCAGAAAATAAAGTAGCTGGATACAGTGATATGTAAAAATGTGAAGGAAAGAAGAGAGCATTGCCTACTGATTCTTGCATCTTACTGACATTAGAAGGAGTAAGCTCGGAAGGACTTTTGCTATTAATTTTTTATATTGCAAGGTTGCAAGGCTTTGAAAAAAGAACTGAAGATCAACTTAAATCAGGTCATATATCTCATTAGAATTTCTTCTTCCACTAATGATAGGGCACTTTTTTCTACATACCTTCTATCTTTACATTGGTTGGGCCCTTATGGCTCATGATATTTCTTTCCAAAGTTGACTGCTCAAAAAGTACTGCTCAACTTGAGCAATTGATTTAGATGTTTTAAATATGCACAGAAAACTATCTTACTCATTTCTGTTTTTATGAATAGTTTCTCTAAGTGTTGCCAACCATGAAAATATTGTGACACGTAATGCAAGTTTGTAGTTTGGAATGTAATTGAAATGCTTTATACCTACTGTTTAGTGGAGCAAAATATATAACACATTTTTTTAAAAGAAATTCTAAGAAAAATTAAGGAACTCAAGAAAAAGAAAAAGTCAGCTGATACAGTAACACAAATAATTATATTTACTTTTAAAATAATTATCACAGCACACCTTATTAAAGTGAAGTAATTTATACATAAGTAACTGTATAAGTATAATTTTATGCCTATAATGACTTAAACTATGTTTTGGTGATCATTTCCTTTGGGGTTTACAGCCTGTTACTATTATTCTTCTACTTTTCCCTTATACAATTCAAATATTAGTTAACCAATCTTAATGTGTTTAAAATAGAATTTTTTTGAAATTATAGAAACATAATTTGTTTTTTACTCTGAAATTATACGATCATAAACTTCCTAAGATTTGTGGAAATTCAAGAGACTTTCTAGCACACTGGCTTTGTTTTGTTTTATGGGATTTTATTTTTTCCTTTAACTTTCGAACATATGTTAGATATTGAGATAAATACAAACAGTGAATCTTCATGTAATTGAATGTGAAATCCAAATGTGTTTATTTGTATTTTACCCTATAAATAACAAGATATAATTTTTTTCTCAATCGTTTTTTATAACTTATTTCCTATTTCTCTCTTCATTGAGATACTTTGGGCCAGAGTTCTAATTTATTTATAACCAGAGGTACTTTGTGCTTTGTCATTATTCTGTGTATACCAAACCTCTTGATCCAACTTCAGCTCTGCCGTACCTTCATGACCGTGGCCTGTTGAGGGTGTTAGCTGTGAAGACTCACCACCAGAGAGGCTAGGGAAAATCAGGCCCATTTGGGTTTATAACTTGGAGCTTTTTAGGGAAGGCTGCTCACCTTCCACTCAGCGTGCACTTGAGATTGCTGCTAGTGCAGATGTTCTGTGACAGTGCTGGGGATAGAAGTGATTTCTTTTCTTTTTTTTA
>NW_004524601.1:15910973-15926653 GCF_000260255.1 Octodon degus
GGACTGGGTCTGGGGGTTCCCGGAAGTCGGCAGAATTTCCTACTCGGCAGGAGGGGTGGGGAGGTACGGAAGAGTGGTGTGGGGCGGCCCGAGGGGGTGGGAGAGGGTCCGGCCCACGCTGCGCCTGGGCTGGTACTAGAAGTGATTTCTTTAAAAGTGCGAAAGTTGATGACTCCATGGGGTAAGCATTTTAGAGAAAGGGAAGAAGGAAAAAGCACTGTGGAAGAGAATCAATGACCTTGCCAAAAACTAGGGAGGTCAGGTTTATAAAAAGCTTAAGCACAAGTGATAATTTTGATGGTGGCTGTGGTAAAACAGCAAGAGGTAATGAAACCAACTGTTAAGTCTATATGGTCAGATAAAGTAAAGCAAAAGGGTGGTCCGACATGTTTGATGAGCGATGTGTTGGCTTTGGGGCCTCTATATCTGGATCTGCTCTGAACATACTGGATAGCTGCTGATATGGATTGTGTTGTCCCCAGATCCCCCAGGTGCAGAAACCAAGACGTGAAGGGCTGCTTTCTGAGGCTGCTGCCTCCCTCTTGCCAAAATGATCCTTGCTTTGGGCTCGGCCCACCACGTGGCCTAAAGCGCCACTGGGATGGTGTAGCTTCTCACCTGGAACTCAGTGCTGCGCTGCTTGTGGATTCTATCACTACCCTCTTTCTTCTTTGTATAAAATCTATAAGGACTCATCTATAAGAAGTTACTATGTGCAAATTATTTTTCCTTGTCCAGCTAATATGGGGACCAAAAATAAACCACCTGCCTTACAACACTCTCCTTAAAATTGTAAGTTTACATAATAGAGCTCGCAAGCAATTTTAATTTGTGAGGGAACGTAAGAATCCCTTGGCTTCCCACACTGAAGATGACCTTTAAATGTGAGTTTCCACCATTCATCTAAATATCATAGGAGAAACTATTGCTGTTTTATTGTTGGTTCAACTTCTAACAGTTTTGGAAATTTTTAAAAAATGCCACAGAAATCACTTCTTTTAGCTACTAAATATTTGAAAATGTTGCTTTTTAAGTGTCCATATAATAGGCAAAATAATTCTTGTTGATTCAGCTGCCTCTGGAACATTCCTATAATTTCTCTTTTTATTATCTCGAGTTAAACATGTGGTAAACACACTTGAAGTTACCTTGAAATTTATAAGCTACTGTCTTATTTGATGTTTTTGATGTGGTGGAGTGCTACAAAATCATTTACTAATAAAATTAAATCAATATACTTTTCACTAGGGAAAGATAAGATTAAGGAGTGATGGTTCATAATAGGAAATAATATGTAAGCCATCTTCATTTGAATTTCATTTTTCTAAAATAACAAGTCCCTGGTAGACACTATATTGAGAAAAAGCTTAACATAATTATGTATCTGTGAAATTATTACCAGTTTTGACATAAATGCCCCTGAGATAGTTAACAACTTAATCATAAGGGGTCTTATATGCCTTTCTATGAGGAAAGAAATGTTTCAGAATGGAAAATCTGCACATTAATATGTTTGCATTTTAAAGTTACCAAAACCATGATATTTCTTTCTGAAACCATCATATATATTTTAATGTAATGTATACATGATACTATATAATATATTATATACTGATAATATCATTTATATGCAGAAATTATTATTTCTGATATTATGTATTATATAATGATATATGTAAAGTAATATAAGGTATGTATAGTATTCTTACACATATACACACACATCAGAGATTTTTAAGGGATCTGGTGGAAATTTGCAGAAAAATGATGATTAAGATACGATAAAATTAATGAACAATTAGCTGTCTCTCACAATAATGAAATTTCTGGGCAAACTTCGCACACCCCAGTGTGACGGTCCCAGTAAAGTCACACAAGCATGACTGTGTTAGCTTTGGCAGAATACATCCAGCTTTCCAAGATGGATTTCATCATTCTCACAATTCTTATGTGGATTAATAAAATGGCAAAATATAGATGGAAACAGATTGTGATACAAAGGAAAATCATGTCCTTAAACTGATAAATAACTGAAACCAGAGTACCAGGGCCTGTGTGACGAATACGGTTCTTTCTCATGTTTAGTAATCACAGGACACAATGGGGCTCCTACATGAAGACATGTTGATGAGCCAAAACCTAGAACCAGTTTTGCTTGTTTTTTTTTCTTTTTACTATTCTTTGCATATTTTCTGAAAAACACTTATGGCAGTGCCAGGGACCAAATAGAGAGATTTGAACATGCTGAGCATATGCTGTAGTGCTGACCTGTATCCACAGCCCGATATACAGATATTTTGAATCACTTATTTTATTTACTTAATTCTTTTAATAAATGCTAAAGTTCTAAATCAGTTTTTTTTTTCAAATTGAGACATGAATATATAAGAAAATCTATGAAGATGTAGTATTAAAGTAAGACTTTACACATTCACTAGACAAATTGTGCACAAAAAGGTGGAAATGCACTTTTTTTTTTGCAGAACTGGGGATTGAACTCGGGCCCTTGTGCTTGCCAGGGAAGTGCTTATTCTACTGAGCCATTTTCCCGGCCCCTGCAAATGCCCTTTTAACAAAACTGACTCCAAATATTGCAACACAAATACTACACACTACTCTCTTTCTGACATCCTCCCTCCCTATATTCCTTTCTTTTAAAAATACCAGAATATTATCTGAAAGAAGGGAAGATATGAAAGATGAAAAAAAAAAAGAAGAAAAATACTTTTTTTCTGGTGAAAACAGTCTCTTCTTTGTTTTTTCCTCAAACACATAGAATATGCTTCTGATTCGAGCTTTTGGCATTTTGCATTTGTCTCTGACTTGCATGCTCTTTCCTTGCTAAATTAATAGTCACAAAATGCATTTCCTCTTTCCTTGAGGTCAGTCCTTAAATGTCACATTTTCAGAGATTCTTTCCAGGTCAATTTTCTGAATTTTTTACAGGCTCCAGCCCAATCACAAAAAGATTCTATTCATTCCTTGCTTTATTTTACTACTTTATACTTATCCCTATTTACTAAGAAAACATTCCATACATTTACCAGCTCTATTGCCTGTTTTCTACATGAGAGCTTAAAATCCAGGAAGTCAGAAATTCTTGTCCTTTTGTCTATTTTGGTGACTGCTGCCAATCCCCTTCTTAGGATAGCTTTTTCCTATAGAAGGCTTAGGATAGTATTACACACACACAAACACACACACACACACACACGCACAAAATCAAAATGAATAAATGAATATACAAATGCATGAATGAAATTCACTAACAATTGAGTATATAGTTCCAACATTATTACAAAATTGATCCTCATCTTATTCTCAGTTCCTCTGTATCTGCAGTTTCTTTGTATTGAGGAGCTTGCCATTTTTATCCATTTGGTCTTTCTCCCTTGCCTTGGCTTGACAAAGATGTGCTTATTGATCCTTTAAAAAATATATTTCTATTGCCTTATATAACTGGAAACTCGCTGAGCTCTTTGCCAGTTTGGATGCTCAGAGGCAGGCTAGAGGATCCGGTAAGCAGTATAAGAGATTATCCGGAGCAAAGCCCTTGAAAGGGAATAGGAAGGTACGGGGAAGGGCTGAGCTAGCCATCAGCCCACCGTAAAAAATAATTCCACGTGGAGGATCAGGCGAGCTTTCGACTGCGTCGCAACGCTAAGCAAGGCTCGGCAGGCCTACCAGAGATGAATCAATGAAAGAGTTTTAAATTCATGGAAATAAAGTCCTCTTATGACAGTTTTCTCTCCCAGAGGAACAAGTCTGCCTCTCTCCCTGCGGACCGAGCCATCGCGAGCCCCCCGGGAAGCACAACTTCAGCAGGGATGCACTTAATGCCTCCTAAGGGCAGCAGCTGGCCCCGCTGGCAAATTAGCTCCTCGCAGGGCACTCACGGGCCATTCAGGCGCATTTGTGATCGCCACATGTTGGTTTTCTATTACATGATAGTTTGCTTTTTTAAAAAAAATCAATACATTTCTTGAAATTTCCTTAAATTAATTTTGCTGTTATTTTTATACACATTTGATTTAACAACCTAAAACTGCAGATGAAAGTTGCTGTATCCCACTACTTTAAGCCTCTAAAACACTACGTCTTTGAATTATTCTGCACTAGACAGGTCCCTTACCATCTACCCAACACGCGGTCACTGCTTTCCTGCCGCTCCGCCCTTCCCTGCGGTCTTTCACATCCTGTATCACCATTTGTTCTGTTTGTCTGCTGGGAGCTGCTTAGGTCTCCAGCCCTGGCTGCAGAGCACTGGATTTTAGACACAGAACTCCGCATGCTGGATGGATGACCCAGCTCTGTGCTGCCACTTTGCCTCGCTCTCATGGCACTTAGTTGGCTGAGCCATCTTGCTGGCCCAGCACAGGAACTATTATTTAAATTTTACATAAGAAAACCCTAAAACTCAGGCAACTGATGTGCATTTTTCTTCTGAGTGATGGAAGAACTAGTTCTAGTATCTGGATGCTGTAAATAAATCTTTTTTAACAATGAGATTGCTATGAAATAATATCCAAAAATAAATTGCTTAAAATGCAGTTGGATGAGTTTTCACAAATGTATATATACATTTTACAAGAACCTCAAACAAGATGTGCAATATCTCTTCACACAGAAAGTTTTCATGTTCCCACTTGCATCCAATAACCGGTCTTATTTTGGGATTTCTAGAATGTCAATGGAAATAGAACTGTATATTATTCACTTGTGTAATTGTTATGAGATTCTTATTTTCCAGGATAGACCGATTTTATACTCATTGCTGCGTCATCTTTGTGGTTCGCTACACGTTTACATGTATTGTATGTTTTTGTACACTCACAAGTTAATGAATCTCTCTTTTTTCTAGTTTTGGGTTACTAGAAGTAAAGCTAATTTGCACATTATCATACTTGTTTTAAAATAACAACCAGAACACTTTACTTGTGGCTATCATCATGGATGTAGTTGCTGATCGGATTGAACAATTTAGTATGTACACATAGGGCCATAATTCAAACCTGTAGATTATGCCTCACTAATGAAGATTTCTGCTTACTGAATTTTAGCCAACATCAAATAATGAGGAAAAAAAAGAGCAGGAGTAACAACTTTCCTATGTAATAGTTAAAGACAATATTCAATTGAATGGGGCTGGGGAGATAGCTCAGTAGAATAAGTGCTTGCCTAGCAAGTGCAAGGTCCTGAGTTCAATCCCCAGTACCACAAAAATAAAAATAAAAAAAAAATTATACTCAATTGAATAGTGATTTTTACATGGTGATTTGAATGATGATTTTAAAATGTAAAATTAAAATGTATTATAGTAAACAGTTGAAATGCATGCAAAAATTTATGAGCTCATTTATAGGAAATATTGTATATTTACACACCAAAATTAGGAAATGGTACTTTCTCTTGCCAGAATGAATCACAAAATATTGAAGCAGTAGAGAAAGGCTTGTATTTGACACTATAAAATTGAATCTGGTTTTCATTAGAAGCATATTAAATATTTAGCACAATTACAAACATATAGAAGGGAATAGATGATTTTATTTTAGAGACATAAGGTATAAAGATTGATGTGTGTATAATACACATGCAACAATAAAGATGAAGGAAAATATGTATCTTTTCTTTAGTGTTTTTTAAATGGAGAAAAAACCTAGCAAGAAAAGGATGATTACGAGCTGTGGACTCATTTAAAAAATCATCATTTAGCCCAGAAGTTAAACTGTTCAGTGTTCCAGCTGTAGACGTTAATGTATAAATATCTGTCTAAAATATACCAAGTTTATTGAAGGTTCAGAGATGAAACATTCAAAGAAAATAACATACAACATTATAGAAAAACTGATAACTCAGCAGTTATAAGTTCTTAGCTACATTCACTGATAGCAAAATATTAAACAAATTTTGAAAATCAAATAAATAAATTTTCATGGAAATACAAAATTCAGATGATTTGCTAGTTTTTCTGATAATATAATAACTATCCAGATGTACTAAGATGCTGTTGAGTCTGTCTTGTAGCAAACACAATGAAAGGCCATAATTTTTTCTTATTTTTTATTTTGTTCATTATTTTGGGTTATCTCATAAATCCGTGCTGTCCTTGTTTCACTGTTTATACTCTGGAACTTTTGTTCTATATACTGTGCTTTAGAACACAGTATTTGTTTAGACATAGGTATATAATATTTTACAAATGAATAGTGATTTTTGAAAGTTTTAAATTTCCTTGTGTTTTCCTCCTACACCCTCTTCTCCTTCTCTTCACCTTTCTTCCTCTTCTTTCACTTGTGTCAGCTAATACAGATACTATTATTCCTGCTTTTCAAAAAGTCATAAACTGGAGGCATTTGTAAGTAAGACACACAAACATAAATATAGCATGGTTCCTCTTGTATGAAAAACTCAACACATAAAGTATGAAAAGACACGTAATAGGAAAAGACAGACAACAAAGAAAAAGGAAAAAGTTGCTGTTATCCACTGTTGACAAAGTATCTAAAAATGTACTATGATTTAGTATAATTGTCTTATATATATTGTCTCTATTGTCTGGTTGTTCATCTGTACATAGCATAATGAACTTTATAATGATTTATAAGATAGATAAGTAAATTTGATGCTGGCAAATATAAGGTGGTAGGTTAATGGAGAAAAAAGAGAATTGATGTAGATTATGTACATGTACCCAATTCCCTACAATATAGGAATTATATACTGCAAACATGCACTAATAAAAATAAAAAATATCATACATCGTGATGGTATATTGCACAAGCAATTTATATGAACAATGTACACCCTTTTAGAGGCAGTATTTTCTCCAATGATGCTCTATTGTCTTGCATTTCAAAACCCTCCCATACGTTGACTGTGAAGCAGAATGCTGGTCAAGTATACTAGAAGTACCACTTTATCTGAAGATCAGAACTAGATTTTGGAATTGAAGTCCTGGTAGGCTGGAGAGTACAGCACACTGTTTGATGGCTGTCTTTGTATTGGTTGTTCACACCAACAGTGGACGCTTCTATCTTTCCCTTTCAGGGCTGGCTAAGTTGCCTTCTGTCGGACACCCATGAAATGACAAAACAGTGAGAGTGGCCATGTTCCCATGCAGATATTTCTTTTTGCAATCTGACAGAGAAATAAGCTTCTCCTATTTCACAGCCTACAGATGTGTCCTATTTCTTCTGTGCTTTTCCCTCTCTGCTCAATTCGGGACAGTTCTCTTGACTGGTTGAGTGATCTGACTGAGCAAAGGAGAAATGGGAACGAGAACTACCGAGCATCAAACTGCATAGGTCAACATGTCAGAATGTTGCATACCACTAACTCTACGGCATCCTCCCATTCCTGAGAAAAAAGTCAGTGTGTCCTCTAGATGCTTCCAACCTGTCATTACCCTTCTACCTTCTCCTGAAGGCAGTGGCATAAAATTGGTACTGTATCCGTTTTTCTGATGCATATATGTTATTGTTCTATGATGATTAGTTCCTGTTCTCTTTAAGGCTTTCTCTTGTAACAGTGGCAGTCTAAATCCAGAAACTTAGGCATGGGATGGCAGAAACTTGATTTAGAAATATTAAGTAAACAATGTTTGACTTAAAGAAAGGTAGACAATGCTGATTACTTAATAAAACTGGTCTGATTATTTCCATTGTCCCATGTACCCCCTGCTTGGGTCTTAGAATTTCTTCAAGCACAGAAAGCCTTGCTAGCTGCTCACACTCATTCTAAGGATATTATGCTTGTTTTCTTCAAAATAGCCTAAAATAGGGGCTGGGGAGATGGCTTAGTGGAATAAGCGCTTCCCTAGCAAGCAAAAGGGCCTGAGTTCAACCCCTGGTTTGGCAAAAAAAAAAAAAAAAAAATGTATGTGTGGAATTGGTAAAGTTATTGAAGTTAATGTTTACAAGCTGCTCAACTTTCCCATTTTCCCCCAAAATAACTGAAGAAGTGAATATATTACTTTTAATGTCTCACTCTTAGAAAAACATTAAAGGCATGGAATACTCTGCCATTATGAATAATGGGACCATCTTTCAATTTGCAAATAATGGCAATGCCAGAATTTATGAAAAATTTAAAGATAACTGTTGACTACTATCTTTTAAATTTATTGATCACTTGTATGTCATTTTTGTAACAATTAGGGATAGTCACAGGATTGTGTTTTTTAGTTATTTTATACACAATTATTAGCGAAAACCAGTATCTAGTGTTTCTCATGTGAATGGATGAATGGGTAGAAGATACCACAGGGAAAAAAAGCATGGTGAACTAAGTTAGCTGCATCTGAGAGTAGCTAAAATTTTACTTTTGAGAAATTTAATGAATAAAAGGTAATTACAGGCTAGAAATATTTTCCTTAGATTTCTTAAGTATTTTGTCTTGACCTCTTTCAAAACTGATTTCAGTTTTGGCAAAATACTAGTTCAATTTTGAGCAGAAGCTACTAATTAAGAAAGTCTTAATCATTTTATTATGAAAATAGTAAATGTTCATGGGTGCTCCCTATATTTTGAATATAAAGGTGACACTTTTACAGTTACTTTCTATATTAAAATGAAGTTTTAGAAAGTCCTTTAATTCACCAGCCAGAGAAAAACATTGCTTTCAATGTTTTATCATGTCTAGACACACATGAAAATAGAATGTATAGCTCTTTCATATATTATACATGATGTCTGCTTAAGATAAATTCATGATAAGCACACTAATTAAAATTATTCCTGGTACGGTTTTTTGAGGGGAGAAGTTAAATTCATATGGCTTCTTTCCATACTTGTTACGGATATGTGTTCTTTCTAATTCGTATGATGCTAGGGATTAAGCCCAAGGCCTTGTGGGTGCTAAGCGTGCACACTACCACTGAACATCACACTCATGGGAATATACACCCTTATCTAATGCTTGTATACTACCCTGATTTGTGGATTTATCATGCTTTGAATAACAATTTCCATACTGAGATAATTATTTTATAGGTCTTAGCATTATTAAATTTTGTATTGTAATGAACAAATGTACACACCGGATCTCTCAGTTGTGTTCAATTATATTCTTAATTTCTTTAAGTGGAATTAACAAATCAACTCATGAATATTTAATATCTATTCATTTTTAATGATAGTATAACATTAAACTTGTCTTACCAAAGATATTGCTGAATTCAATCATCAGAAAAGTTGACTAGGGCAGCAGCCTCTTCAATATTTCTTACCGTTCATTCATAAAACAAGGGTTTCTTGATCGTAGTCTAATGAAGTTTGGGCTAAATAATATTTTTTTTTAATTTTTCACACAATATAAAAATTAAGTGTATATTTAATAACTTTTCTCAGGTTTTCCTATCATTTTCACATACCTCTCTACATACAATCATGTGTATCGCAATGTAGTTAATTCAAAATTATAAAATATAGCCTATGTCTTATAATTACTCATTTTAGATTTTCATTTGTACTTTCACATTTGGATTATTTTTAAGTCCAAGATAAGTGTTAATATACTTAAAATAACAAAAATGTAGTCCGTTGTAATATTGCTGTTTATTAAAGAAGTATTCTGGATTATTAATGGGAATGGAAATATAGTCATGGTCCACACGGTTAAAACCATAACTCAACTATGTATTCCTGTTCATTGCATTTTGGCAAAATACTGAAAGATTTAACCATTAAAGTTGATACATTTCATTGTAATTTTAATGTCTGTGTTCTAATAATATTGCACTGACTTTACATTCCTCCTTACATAAGAAAAAGTATTATTTTTGTTTCCATAGGTGTGATTGTATGCAAGTTTCTTATTTTACGTTGATATCGAAAAGAATTTTTACTTAGAAAAATGTATTTGCCACATTTTAAGTAGTATTTTTGCCATATAGAAAGTTGCAACTTAATATAACAATCTAAAATTTTTAAATTTCATTCCTTTTAAGGATATATTGAAATTAAAATACTTTCCAAAGCTACAAGAACCCATGGCTCACTAAGTGCCTAAATATTAGGTGGAAACATAAGGCTAAAAGGCTTGGCATAAAAAACATGTTTTAGCAAAAGATCAGCTCAAAAATATCATTTAAGTAAGAGGAACATTATATAGTTTTATGAGACAAAGGAGCAAAATATAGAAGGAATCCTGGGCTAAGATGTTATTTTGGAGGTGAATTTTTAGAGCCAGCATTTCTAGAACTTATAAATATGCTGCATAGTATGATGAATGAGTAAACACTGAATTGACAAATATGAAGAAATTAGGAAATCTGATAACTGAAAAATAACCATACTTTTCAAAATGTTTAGCACCCTGTAATCTAGATTTGTAGTTTTAGAAATCTATATATATCAAGGAACCAATCACTTGATTATTTAATGAGAATAAGTACTATCTTTCTGATAACTAATGTTTGTATAGCTTTATACATTTTCTAAGCAATCAAATTGTAGATGATAAACAATTTATAGCAGGAGCAATTACAAAATTAAGTACATTTATGATTCTGATTTCATCTATATTTTCATTTCCCTTAATTTTAAATAATATTAAAATAAGAATGGCATATAGTTCACAGGGTAAAATCAAGCCAAGAGTGGTGACACAGCTCTGTGGTCAAATAAAGTCTAAAAAGAGATCTGGGATTGTAGCTCAGTCCAAAGGACCTGGGATCGATCCTCGGTCTAGCAAAAACAGTAAGCTTGTTTGACTAGCAATGGAAGCATATTATTCAAATTTTCACATTTCATAGCACTTATTTTCTAGCACATTTTCATCTTCAGAAAAAATAGATACAAACTAAGCTGTAAATTACAATCTTAAATTTTATTCTTCTTGATAAAATGTTTATGAATTGCAACCAACAAGCTTATTACTTTATAATTTGCATTTGCAGAAATGCAACAATTCATTTGTAGTTATGATATTTATATACAAATTAACAAAACATTTTTATAAAATGAATAATGTTTCTTAAAATTTCATATACGGCTATGGATTTATTTGAAGATTTTCTTTTGGTGTCTGTCAACATTTAAAATAATATGTGTTAGGGGTCAGCAAGACAGCTCAGTGGACTAAAGAGCCTGCTTAGGGCAAGCCAAATTGGCCAGAGTGACCCACACCTATAATCCCAGTGCTGGGGGCTAAGAGCAGGAGGATCATGAGTCCAAGCTGCATAGTGACACTTTACAACAACCAAATACATTTAAAAAATACTATATGGTTAGGGGTTTGTGTGCAAATATAGTTTAATATTTATTCTTCTGTGAACTTCCTTGAAAGCGAAACATATTGTATTGAATCTTAGAAACTGAGTTAAATAGTGTTTTAGTGAGAAGATTGATGCTAATCCGGCTAACACTTGAGTTGGTTTAATGTCTCTAACTTCAAGAGATTTCTCATGTCTTTATTGCCCTTAATGTTTCTCCCTAATCGTGACTTCAGATTTCTTTCCTCAAGTATTATGTGTCTGGCTGCTTAGTTATTTGTATTCTATAGATATCATATAAGAGCCCTTTTGCAGGGTAGAATAGAGAGATTGGGCATTCTCTAATATTCTGTTTAACTGTCAGCTTCTGTTGTGCATGTGCCCGAAGGTTGTGAACAACCCAAGTGTTGTATAGATTTTATTATTCCAATCTGTACTTCTTTTACTAATAACAGAATTTTAAATACATTCCCTTATATTTTGAAAAATGCTAACTGCGTATGCCACCTAAGTAACACACAGTGGAAAGAGAAGAATGAACTAAGCACAATTGTTTTTCCCCAGATCTGATAAAGCATCACAAATCAGCTCTGGTGAAGTCAGATTCCCGAGAAAGACAGTTTTCTTTATGGAGAACATTCTGAGCGTAACAGCATGATAATTATTCTTTGTCTTCTTATCTCAGAACTACAAGCAAATTTTTCTAAGACCCTAACTGGAACAACTGAGTTGAATTTATGGTTGGAAGGCCTAAGAATTCATATAGAGCTCCCAATATGGTTCTAACCACTGGGAGTTTTTCATTTCACATACTAATCCACATGTAGCCTCCACAAAATCATCAGAGTTACCAATTAACAAACATTCCCACCAGTTAATAACTCCAGTAGTTTCTGCTGCAGGTCAGCAGTTTAGGCTGTAACTGGAGTTTCATGTCTCTAGGTTTTAATTTGTAAGCAGCTTTCTTACCACCTCATTTCCTCGATACATCCAAAAAAAAAAAAAAAAATCACCAATTATCTTAGCTTTTCCCAGTATTAATATGGATGTCAAAACACTGAAGATATTCTCATCTCAGAGAGAAAAATTGGATTTACTCTTGGGGGACATTGATAGTTTAGGGGGCATTTTGACAGATTTTATAAATTGGTAAAGAACTCTTTGCTGATGGGGGAAACACGTACAGCACATTTATACACAATAATTTATATAAAGTTTTAGGATGCATAATATGAGTTATGAAGACCTTTATTTTTACGTCTAAGTAAGGTAAAAATATGTCATAGAAAATGATGACTGTATGAAGAAAATTCGCAGTGGATAGTTAAAAACTCAGATGTATAAAGAGCTCAGAGCAAAGTGGTTTCAAAAGAACACAAGATTTAAAAATGAGATGAGTTAGGAGACCAAATGACAATTACTTTGTACATTGTACTTTGCAAAACTGAAGTTATATTTGTCTTTACAAATGAGATTTTAGATTTTTCTTGAAATTTTTGCACTGTAAGATAAGTATTGTATGCCTTCACACATTTAATTATATCTCAAAGAGTTTATTTTAGCAGTTGAGATGAAATACATATTTGAAGCATAAAGTTTGGATACAGATGTACAACCAGAGAGTTAGGCATATGTTATTCTATTATAAACTATACACACATATTTCAGATATTTGCATATAAACGTTTAAGTGATGGTCTAAAACAGTCACACTACCCACAAATTACTACTTAATGTTGTCACCTGACACTGTTTTTTAAAAAGATATAAAAAAACGTGGTTTGTAATGGTTTTTTAAAACATACAATGGGCCGGGGAGATGGCTCAGTGGAATAAGTGCTTCCCTGGGAACCAAAAGGGGGGCCTGGGTTCAATCCCTGGTTCAAAACAAAATGCAGAAAACATATGGAATAATTAACTGGTTTAATTATTTGTAAAAAAAAATAGTATTGGGTTAAAATAACACTAATAGATTATTGCAAACATTCAATGTGTCTACTTATGGCTCTATGTCTTTTTAACTATATGAGAGTGACTTGAAGATTTGCAAATTACTGACGTTCATGTACTTTAATGATTTAAAACAGCTAATCTTAGAAAATGAGAATAAGTACAAATGTATCTTGGTTATTTTTACCTGAGGACAAATGTTACTGTATCCAAATAATACATCTACAGAAGATAAAGAAACTACTAAATGATGTCATTGTTTGTATTAGCATACATTTATCACTCAAGGATTATAGTGCTACAGACTTGGACATACTAAAATGTACAACACTGAAAAGATCAATTAGGCATAACAATTTTTGTAGGGTAAAAATGATGACATTTTTATGAAACAAAAATTAATTCAAGGGCTGGGGAGATAGCTCAGCAGTCTAAGTGCATGCCTGGCAAGCACAAGGACACAGACTTGATCCCCAGAACCACATGCCATGCTGGCCCCATGCTGCACCCGCCACCAAGACCGGGTAAGGTGGCACAAACCTGCAATTTCAGTGCTGGGGAGGCTGAGACATGAGGATCATTGCGAGTCTGAGCAGCATAGTGGGATCCCTTCCAAATAAATACATTAAAGATTTTTTTTTAATTTTAAATTAATTCATTCTCAAGATATTAATTTCACAATTCATATTGAAATATGAATTCCTAAGCTTTTCCTGATGAGGAAATCCATATACTCCAAAACTAATAGGCTAAATATACCCATTGGGGGGAAATTTGTAATAACTAAAGTTAAAATCGATTTAATTAACTAGAGTATAATCAAATATGTTTCAAAACTGTACTCCAGATACTGAAAAAGGTGGCCTTGAGTTAAATTCATTCAGTGAAAATGAAACTTTTGAAATTCTTGTATGACATAAAAACCGTCACTGAAAACAATATGATACAATTGTGTAAAGTAAAACATACGCAAGAGTCGCAATATATACTCCTGTGGAGATACTTATTGCGGTGATTCATGCACTATGTACTACTTTTTATTGATGGTTAGTTCCACACTATGTTTACTTTTATTCCTTTCGTTGTATATTATACTTTCATTAATATTTAATTTATGTAGCATAAAATTTATCCAAAGTATAATTCAGTGGTGTTTATTATAATCACGCAGTGGTGAAACTGTCCCTTTAAACACAATTTATGTCTTTATGTTTATAGCAGCATAATTCATTTATGTTTATATTTGCCAACAGCTAAACCATGGAAGTCGCCAAGATGCCCATCAGCAGATGAATGCTTCAAGAAAAACATGGCATATTTACACAATGTGTGCTGCTCAGCCATAAAGTAGGATCAATTTGAGTCTTTTGTAAGGAAAATTGATGGTTATTGACATCATAATTCTAAATGAAATAAATTAGACACAGAAGATTAAATATTGCATATCTTCTCTTATATGAAAACCTTCAACTGTAAATAATTTAAAAAATAAAATAGAAGATTGTAGTAGTAAACAGGAGAGAGACTTTATACAGGTAAGAATGTTTAGCTAAAGAGTAAAAGAGAGGGTAAAAGGGGAAAGACAAATCAAGATGATTAAGAAAATATATATTTAAGATAAAAAAGATTGAACTTATTTTGTATTTCAAAAGTATGGATATAAATGAAGGACCATTCTGTACATGTATATACAAAATAGGATAGCTAAACAGCTACTTTCTCTTAATTCAATGAGAAGAAAGATTTGTACTAATAGTGTTTGGACAGGATATCATGTCTGCATCTTGTACTATGAGTAATTACTGTGAAGACAACATTATGCAATGCATTAATTATTGTAACTGTCCTACTAACCTGTTTTGAAACTGCCTCATTGCTATTTCTTTCTCAATAAAATTAATTTTTTTAAAAAGTATACTAATAAAAGATATACACTAACAGCCACTCCCCACTTCTCCATATCTTCAAATGGCCAGGAACCACAAGTGGAAATTTTTTGTGTCAGTTCTCTTCTCTTTCTACGAAATGTTTCTCTAAACTGAAAACTGTTATAAAAGTAATGTCTATTCATATAAAAAAAAGAAATGGTACACATGCTTATCGCATTTTAATGAGATTGAAATATTTCAACCACTAAAGTCTTTTAGCTAAATGAATGTAGGCAAAGGGTCTAAACAGATATCACATTTGAATATTATATCAAAGTAAGCAGTATGTATGTTAGGGTTTAGGATAATTGCTTTGCATTACCTACACTTACATCCTTACATTTCATTCTAGAAGTTTCCTTCCTCCTATTTTATTTTCAAGTCTTATTTGACTGCCAGTCATCCACAGTATGTTCTCCAAATTCCTACTAGTAAAGCTGTAATCTATTAAAAAGTTAATTAAGCTACCAAAGTGTCTAGTTACTGTATAAAATATAATTAATGATATCTGTGTTCTGCTATAATTGAACACTGGAAGAACATACATAATCTTCATACTTATACATACATTGCATCTGCTACCTGAA
>NW_004524601.1:15927248-15931551 GCF_000260255.1 Octodon degus
AAAAAAAAAAAAAAAAAAGAATCTAGCCAGGTATGGCCGGACAGCTCAGTAGATTAAAGCACCTGTTAGGCAAACTCAGGGAACCAGATTCATTCACCTGCCAGCCCCACCCCAGGACATGCTGAGGTGGCCATTGAGACTGGGCGTGGTGATACGCGCCTGTAACTCCAGCGATTAGAAGCTGAAAACAGGAGGATCACTAGGCGTCGGATTTGCATCATGAGACCCTATAGACCCTGTACTAAATACATAAAAAAACATACTATGCAGTGAATTAAAAGTTGCATATATTTAGTTTTTAGGTCATCTCTCTTCAAGACACTATCCTATTATTTCTTAAATATGTATTAAATTACAAAAGAAATAAAAAGGTGTGTCATTTCTTATGTCTTATCACTTATACATTCTTTAAAATACATTTTTTAAATGCTTTTATATATTCATTTATTTTGATGTATTTAGTGTGGGGTCTACAGGGTCTCACTAAACAGATTGGACTTGTAGTGATTCTCCCATTTTCAGGGACCCAAGCGCTGGAATTACAGGCGTGCGCCACCAAGTGTAGTCTCAATTGCCATCTCAGCGTGCCCCGGGAGTGGGGGGTGGGGCCAGCACAGCAAGCTGGGATCGAACCCTGGTCCCTGTGTCTGCCTAAGCAGGAACTTTAATCCGCTGAGGTATCTGGCCAGCCCTTTAAAATATATTTTTTTTAAAAAGTAAGAAAGACAAGAAAAAATTAAGCGTTATTGAAAACAAGCATTAATATTCAATTGTTTGTCCAATCTTGCATAACTAAACCTGATAATCTAAGCACAGATTTGGCAACAAAAATAGATAATATAACAACCATTGTTAATCAGCTATTCTTATTATGAAAATCTGTAGCATATGTATTGTTGTATGTTATCCTGTTTCTGTCTTTGTTTATTCTTTATTTTTGCTTTGGTTTTACGCTTCAAAATAAAATAAAATTGAAATTAAATAAAAAATATATAAATGAATAAATTACAAAGATATCACTGTCTTACAACCAAAACCATTTAGATTCTATATCTTGAAATGTATAATTGATGAGATAAATGGGATTATATTGGACATTTTAAACATAGCTGAAAATGTACAATAATCCTAACTGATTTTGATTGGTCATGCAGTTATATTTTTATAGGGAGCACTGTAACTTTATTAATAAATGATAATACTAGTAAATGATAAATTTATTAGTAAATGATAATGTGGTCAAAGAGAAGTACTTAAAGATCTTGATGCACTGAAAAGACTCCAGGTAGAGGAGAAAAAGCAGGATGGGTTGAATTATCGAGAATCATTCTTGCAGAAGTAGGATGAAAGGAAAAGGTTGTATAATTATGGAAGAAAAGGCAGATTAGAATACTATTGAAATAAAACAGAAGAAAATTAAGGCCTAACTTTTACAAGCTGGTGCCAGTCAAAAGAAAGCCAAGAACTACGAAGTAGAAATGGCAGATACTTTCCAAGTCAGGTATGGCCACCAAAGGAAAATGATCAGGAGACTGACTTCCGGGTTTCTGCTGGGAGGCCCAAGATGAATTGTTAAGTCACTCATACAGATCTGGCATGTAAAACAATACAGAATAGAGCAGGTAGTGACTTAGGGTTGGGGAGTCAGTATGGAATGCATGATAGGATAAGGAACGCGATAAAAGACACTGATGCAGTTTTTAATTTTCAGTCTTGCTGGATTCTAAGCCATTCCTGTTATGTTTGAGAGAGTAAGCACCCCAAAGCCTTTGTATATAAGAGATATGAAGCTAGAGATTTAAAACTCATTAGCATTTAGATTGTAGTTTAAGGTAACAAATCTTTACATATGAAGAAAGGAAAAAATAGAAGAAAGTGATGGTTATAGAAGAAAAAATGCATAATGATGGCAGGTCCTCAAGTCTCAGAAAAGTAGGAGAAATGGTACGAAATTGTTTTACCATTGTAAGACACAAGAGAGCTTCCAACAGTAATCAAGGCCATCCAAATAACATGCTGCCTAGACAGATGAAGTCTGTCAATTCACTTGCAAAACATTTTGTGCTCAACAGAATAATCATGAAGATGTTGAACTTTGCATCATTATAAGCTAACAGTACTGTTACAGTCCAGACACACCCTTCTTCAATGTTTATATGTAGATACACCCATGTGTATACAGATATAGTCGTGACTGTGGAAGACATTATCATACCTGGTAGAGTGCTGTCCCTGGAGTACGTAAACCGTAGCACAATGTATCAAAGTGGTTGTTAAGCAAATTTGAAAATCATTATTGAGAATACAGAGGAGCTGGACCAGGGATGTAGCTCACCAGCACAAGCATCTGTCTTGCAAGCACAAGGTGTTGCACGCCTGTAATCCAAAAGCACGGGAGGCTGAAAACAGGAGGATCACTATGAGTTCTAGCTGTGTAGGGACACCCGGTAGCAAATACATCTTTAAAAATAAAACAGAAAAAATAATACATTATTAAATTATATAGGACACAATTTTGTGAGTCTTAGAAACATATCTATAAATATGTCTATATTGATAGTACCTAACAAAACTATGCTTACTGAATTAGTAGTAATATATTAAACAATTTACTGAGAAACAGGGAGAACTAGAAGTAAATGCACATACAATTTCTGGAGTAGAAGTGCTTTTGTATGATTCTCTGTCTACTATTTTGGTAAGAATGTTAGAAAGAGAACAAGGCCAATGAAATATTTATCTTGTCCCCGTTAGGTTTTAACTTTGAGAAGCCACATCTACCATATTACTAATATTTTAATATTTTATTATTCATTATTGAGGTAAATATATTTAATGTTTGCATCTATTAAAGTAGGCATATTTTAACCCACATATATGGTGTGGGTTATTTATAAGTATATAGAGTCTGAAGGGAATGGTGTTATAATATATGAAATATACAAAAAATATCTCGATCACTTTCCTTAGCATTGTTACCTCGAAATGCTATATTAGATAATTAAATGTGCATATATACAAATATAATTAGCTTATTTTATTTTTAATATTTAAAATATATGTCTAAGACCATCTATTCCATAGATATGACACATAAGTACATAGAGACACAATAATTGCATGAAAGTTAATTATAATTTAGGCATTCCTGATAATAAAATTAAGTAAAATTTTACCTGTTAACTACCATATAGGCTCTAAATTTTAAACAGAAAGCAATTAATTTAGAAAGCAATTATAGAAAAGAATGTATGTACAACATTTGTGAATTGATTGTGCTGTAAAATGTATCACTCTCATCACAATGTATATGACTCACTCCCACGTAAGAAAAGCAGGATACAGCCTGAAATGCTTCAGTGCCATCCACGGTCATAAACAAAACACACACAGGCTGAAGATTTAAATGAAGAACCAAATGAGAAAACCACATTCACAATTATTCTACAAAACAAAAGTTAGGAAACACTCTCAAACAGTCATACCATACAGGGATAAATTGGTATATTTAAACATGAAAATTTAAAAGAAAATTTCTTAATGCAAATGTGAAATATGAAATCTATAGATAGATATAGATATAGATATAATAAGTTGCTTTAAAAATAAGTGTGTTAAATACCTAATAAGTTGCACTAAAAAATAAAAATATGTAATTAATAGGAAATCAGGAAAATGCTTAAGGATGATTGAAATGTGTGCTAAATGTCTCATTCTGTAAAATGACAACAGTAATTAACACATTGCTGTGAAATCCCCTCAGAGTACTACTCGCTCTGGTGCACCGGCTGGGGCAGGTCTGAAAGCCCGCTGTCTTAAGTGTAATTCAGGGTATGATGAAAACTACAGTGACCATTGTCATCCAAGATGAGCAGCTTCATAGAATCACCCCAGTGTGTCCTCACCCATCTGACTCACAGGGTCAGGCCCCATGCGACTTTTGGATCTGCCTTGAAGTCAAAATGGCCATCAAAGGTAAAGATTTGGAACAGATGCAGGCCATTGAGGCAACCATGAAAATAATGCTAAAAGGCTTATGAAAGAGGATTTCCAGGTCTGCTTCAGAAATGACAAAAGATGGAATAGGTGTGTGCATAGTAAAGAGATGCAAATTAAGGGGGTATAGCTATTGGAGCCTTCATGACAATTTGTCTTTTATGGTAATAAATTTTAGCTAAGCCTTCATTATATTTTTCTATTTGTACTCGTCTGAACAATTTGTCAAATATATTTCAAAGCTGGTAAACATGAAAAGGTACTGAAATCACTAGAAATCAGACAAAGTAGTTTAAATAAAATGACA
>NW_004524601.1:15932021-15933224 GCF_000260255.1 Octodon degus
TAAATATAGACACATGTAAGTGTTTAAACATCAAAGAAAAATAATATTCACTTCAAGTAATAATATAAACTTTTGGAAAAATACTAATAATTTTGAGAAAGTGTTAAGGAATTATAGTTATGTGTCTATTTTCCTTTCTTACATAATCCCTCAGTAAGCTGATGAATTGTGTAGGCTGGTTCTGGACTTGCTGGTCCTGCTTCAGTCTCCCATAGCGGTAGGATTATAGTAGGTGCTATCAAATCCATGTTCTATTTGTGTGTTTTTAGTAAACAAATGTCTATCTGTAACACAAATAGTAAAATTGATTGTGTGTTAACCATGAAAATATTATGGATTTCTCTATTGTAACTTAATTTTTATTTGCAAATGTCACAATTAATCTTCATACACAAATTAATGTAATAACATAACAGTATATTTAAATATAGTAAGATATACAGGACATTGAGCTTCCATACTTGGTTCTATTTCTCTGCTATCTCTGTGTTACAATCACATGATATTTTCTAAGAGCATCTCTTACCTCTACCTGGTGTAAAACTACCACAGAAATATTAATAAATGTTGGATATAAAAGAATGATGAGGCAGCCATTCCAAGTTCTTTCTATCCTTGAATATAAATATTTGTGAGCAGGCCTGGAACATTTCAATGAGCATGACACTAATCCTAGCACTCTGAGGTCAAGGTAGAAAGTCACCATTTTGAGCCCAGCCTCTACAGCACAGCAACCTCAGGAGAACCTCAAAGTAAAACAACAAAAAACCAGATTGGGAATGCAGTTCAGTGAAAACTCCCTGGGTTCAATTTCTAGCAAATTGGAGGGGGGAAAAAAGGAGAGAAAATCAAAAGACTCATTGAGGCTTTTTATTGTCTTGTGTTAGGTAACTAAAGAAAGGAATTTAGCATGACAAAGCTTACAAAACCTATGACAACTGGCCTGTATTTCTTGTAATTTCTGTTGTGTTTGGGACAGTGGGACAGTGGCTATCATACAAGAGTAGTTTGCATCGATGAATTAATAAATTTTCTTGTCCTCACTTAAGTAGTAGGAATCATAGAGTCCATGATAAATTCCCACTATCAAAAAAGCACAACTGGGCTGGAGAGATGGCTCAGTGGTCTAAAGCACCTACTTAGAACAAGCTTGGCAAGGCATCAGGGAACCGCGGTTCAATCCCCCAGCACCACATGCCAGCC
>NW_004524601.1:15933458-15949867 GCF_000260255.1 Octodon degus
CTTTTATAAAGAAAAACTCAGAAGTCAGCAAAGTAGTAGCTCTAGTGAATTATTAAGAGGAAAGGAGCAATGGTGGATTTGGGGTGAAGGTTCAGAAAGCAAGTAGTAACATGACCTATCATCTGGTTTATGATCTTTGATAACAAAAAGGTGTATGCCAAGGAAAGACAAATGAGTGTATGAACAGAAAACAGGTATTAGTGAGGTGTGATCGACAGTGTTTCATGTTTCCATGATGTTAAATTTTGTACAGTGTTCCATGTCTGGGGATAAAATTGAGTGGGTTTGCTTCCCAAATTTGGAAGAAGGCACCTTACTCCCGTGTATTCCGCCTTGACTTATGTCTTTACCATCATATCCTGATACACTTGCTGTATTTGATGCCTATGTGAGTCACTGTATAAATGGTTTTAACCTTTACTTATTATAAGAAAATGGTTATTTTGGGTTGCCTATGTTACCTCTTCATCTTTTTTGGGACTCTGTAACATAGAAAAGGAGACAGTGACTTATGTGCCTTAAAAATAAGGGCAAAAAAAGAATGGGTAGGGAGATTGAATCAGAACATTCTGTGATTTAACCAGAATGAAGTGCAGGTGAGTGTTTTGCAACTAGGACATGACCTTGGATTAACTTTTGTGACCATTCCCTGGCACTTAGGATTTTTAAAGAAAGAGTGTATTCTTAATGATTGGTATTTATCTGTTTAGGTTTTAATTTTGTTTGGGGGCAATAACAATTTATTGAAAATAGAACACAGCACATTCTGATTAATTCAAGTCTGGAAACGAGGGTAACTTTTTGAGAATTGGGCTTTAAAGCTATTAGTACAGAGTGGAAGGGTAGGCTTTCTTCCTAACGCTGCTATCGTGCTTGGTGCTACGGATCCTCAGACGGTCTCTTTGTGCACAGTGGAGCTCTGTTTTGTGTGCTGGAGTGGGGAGAGGGAGTTGGGAAACAGCTGGGGAAGGGAGAATTTCACTCTTGACAGGAAAGAAGCAGCAACTACATCTGTTAAGTTTCTGTTTCTATAAAAAGACTACCTGCTAGCCTGCTGACATGAGGCAGACTCAACTGCAATGTTGAAAGATTAAGGCCAGCTGGTGTTTTTCCAGTTGATTTGCATTTCTGGAGCTCAAGGTGATACCCTGTATTTTGAGTGGATGTCAGTGACTCAGAAAGTTGGCATCTTCTGAGGATACTGATGTTCCCTCTTTTAAACATATAAGAAATCAAGTGTGAGAGAAACACAAATAGAAATGATTAACATCAAAGTGGTTAATTTGCAATAATTGCTATATGAATGTTTATCATGTTGATTAAGTCTATTTATAAAGGGTCTATGTATAATCTATACCCTGAAATTGCGTAGGAAAGGTGCAGGAGTGTACAGAAAAAAAATTGTATCCCTACGTCGGAAAGAAGGAAAGCCTTCAATTAGGTGAAAGGGGAACTGGCTATACAGATTGGATTCTGCTGGGTATGGTGGAGCATGCCTGTAATCCCAGCAATCAGGAGCATGAAGCAGGAGGATTGCAACAAGTTTGAGGACAGTCTGAGCTACATAGTGAGATGAAGACCTGCCTAAACTACATAGCAACGCCTTGTCTCAAAAACAAAATGGACTGGACTCAAGATAAACAAGCTTTCTAACCTATTAGGCAAAATATCGCTTTTCATGCCTTCCGTACAAAATAAATATTGCCCACTTCTCCTATGTGTACCCTCTTTCCTTCCCATTACTACATACCCAGGGCGACCACCAAGTTGATGCCTTAGTTTCTCAACGGTTCAATTCACAAGTCCAGACAAATATATTATGGAAAATAAGCACAATTTCTTGGAACTTCTAAAGGTCATTACTCACCAGTTGACCTGAGCTTAATATAGTCATTCATTGTATACTCTCACTTCTACACAAAATTAATTTATTGGAATGTTTTAGAAATGTTATATTCATTTTGCTTAAGAATAAACCTTATAGGAGCCAGGGAGATGGCTCAGTAGAATAAGCGCTTACCTGGCAAACGCAAGGGCCTGAATTCAATCCCTGGTTCTGCCAAATAAAACATAAATAAATAAACAAACAAACAAATCTTTTAGAGGCTAGGGAGATACCTCAGCAACATAAGTGCCTACCTGGCAAGCAAAGGTCCGAAGTTCAATCCCTGGATCCTTGATACTGAAAAAAATAAAATAAAAATAAACCTTACATCTCAACATCAATTTGGCACAATATTGAAATTATTTCAACTAAAATATAGGTGTTGAGGGGCCGGGGAGATGGCTCAGTGGAATCAGCGCTTCCCTGGCAAGCGCAAGGGCCTGAGTTCAATCCCTGGTTCCACAAAAAAAAATAAAATAAAAAATAAAATAAAATATAGGTATTGAAACACTTAAATTGGACTAAGTATACCAATGTGGAAATAAAAATGAAAACTGTATGCTAAAAGTGTTTCAAAAGGGACATCATTCCCGAATATAGTGCAAACAATCCTAGTTTAAACAAGAAAGTCTTTTAATAATTGAGATAAACCTGATTTTCATAACATTGATCTGTGTCCATTTTAATGAAGCAATATATATTTGTAAAGGGCACGGGCAATAAAATTTTATTTACCTGAATTTCTGGCACCACTAGTGAGGAAATTACAGAATGCATTGCCTACCTCTTATAATCATGTTTAATTTAATAATGGAAGTATGGAAAATACACCATAGGAATCAGGGAGATAGACAAAGATGTTGATGATTTTCTTCTTATTCCTATTGTATTTTTGTTACTTTAGTAAATTAGTTCTGTCAAGTAGTATTCTTTCTCTAGAAATGTAAATATTTAATAACAAAGGTGACTGTCTGACACTTCCTTTGTCTTGACACTTCCTCACATTGAAGTATCATACATCTCCCACAGACAAAAGAGGAGTTAGGTCGGTGTGCATCTGGGGAATTTAGCCCCTCATTTTGTCAGTGTCTTCTCAGTGTAGAAAGTGCTTTTAGACTCACTGCAGTCTTCTGAAGTTATCCAATGCCACAATTTTATCA
This sequence comes from Octodon degus, assembly GCF_000260255.1. Taxonomy (NCBI): domain Eukaryota; kingdom Metazoa; phylum Chordata; class Mammalia; order Rodentia; family Octodontidae; genus Octodon; species Octodon degus. Next base: position 15,936,504 of record NW_004524601.1, read on the forward strand.
AATTTATGGAACTTTCACTATTTAAATCATGCTGGAAAATAAATATAGCTCTCTGAATATGCTATAGAAATGTTTTACTAGCAATCTTTTTCCCATGAATATAGATATCTTTGAGCTATAAATTACTTTATAAGCCTAAAGACTGGCAAAGAAGTTGAAAAAGTGAAATTGAATAAATTTTTAAAAAAAACTTTTGGGACTGAAATATATTTTTGGTAAGTTAAATACCTTAAGAATAATTTTTAAAATAAAAATACTCTAAAACAGCCAAATATACCAAATTATTTGCATGGATTTAGATCCTTAAAAATGGTGCTTTAAATACAATCAATGTTGAAATTTCAAAAAGAAATTTACAGTATATGCTTGGCTCAGTAGATACAACAATGAAGAAAACCATCAGCTCTAAATAAAATTCAGTTTTGTATGACTTAAGGTAATTATGGAATATAGTGTTTATGTCACTTTATATCACAGCAAATTTTATTCAAATATTAGAATATTTAATTTGTTTAACTTGAAGTTTAGTTCATATTTTGATAAATAAAATATATTGATCCAATTCAAAAATCAAGTAAAAAATAGAAATGAATGATCATCAGTTTTATTAAGTATTTAGTTGGTATAAGAACCTCCTGCACATATTAGTGTGTTATTTTGCTATTTGCTAAAAAAGTGAATCTCATGTCAGCAAAGTAAATTGGAACTTATTTAATTTATGATAAGAATGAAGATGCAACAGATAAATGTATCCAACATCTGTTGTGGGTTGTAGACATTAATTGATGTGAATAATAATATATTATTTCATAATCATATTTATTATACCTTAAATATTTATAAAGCACTTGAGGCCTTTTGAAGAGTTCCATAGTAATAACCTCTCAATAGACTTATTAGGAGATCTATTTATTCTGCAGGAAAATAATGTAAATGTCGACGCTGAATGTATAGAGTTCCTACATTTTAAGTTGGAAATCACTGCACACTCAATAAAACCATGAGCTTCCACAAATAAAATCTAGGGAAGCAATCATTTGATTGTTTTATATACAAAGGACCTATTTTAAATCAAATATATGTGAATGTGTATTAATGGCTGCGTAAAACTAAAGAAGGTTGCTGTGAAAGGAGAATGTAAGGGCAGGGGAGATGGCTCAGGAGAATAAGCGCCTGCCTGGCAAGCGCAAGGGCCTGAGTTCAATCCCTGGTTCTGCCAAAAAAAAAAAAAAGAGAGAGAAAGAGAACGTAATAGCTATTCTTTGGTTATTAAGGAACTATTTTTTGTTAGTAGGTGAATAGAAATATTAAAAATATTATTAATATATACTGTTAAAGGTGAAAAGTAGAATAGTGCATAGTACACATGCACAAGGTTGTCTTCGGACTCTAGCTGTGAATGCCAGTTCCTGGAATTATGCTACTGTGTGAGCTTAAAATTAAACCTTAATGTTAAGCTCAATCTCAATTTTGACATTTATTATACAGAATGATAACATCTTCTCTTAAAGTTGTAAGGAAAAACTAAACAAAATTAGAAAAATAGTATAGTTTTAACAAAACAACATGTACTTAATAAGTGCTTATTGCTGAAAAATTTAACAGTATTAGACAGAGCTATATATCTTTACTGATAAACATACTTAAAAATGAATAAGATAGATCCTAATGATAAATTAAGAGCTAAATAAATAGGTAGATAGGTCTATGTAATTTTACTTGTGAATTGATGCCAGGCACAATGGGAAAGTACAATGTAAAATTAGAAAACAACAGAACTCTGAGGGTAAATATAGTGATAACAATATTCTTTTAATTTCACATGGCTAAATCGCTACATTAGAATAACCTGAGGGTAACAATGACAATGCTGATAATTTTGACATGATAAAAAATCTCTCTGATAACATTATAATACACTTCCATTTAAACTTTTAGAGAAGATAATTTTTAAATTTTCAATTGAAAATTTGTTGGATGTATGCCTCAAAAACAGGAAAGGCTGACATTAACAGTTGTTTATGAGTGGATATATGCTAACATTGACTCAAAATAGTAACAAATGTACAGAAGTTGAATTTTATACTTTTCTTTCTAAATTATTAAGTTATGGGCCAGCAAGATAGCTCAGCAGACTAAATGCCTGCTGAGACAAGCTGAGGGACCAGAGTTCAATCACCAGTACTGCATTCCACACTAGCCCCACCCCCAGGCACTCTGAGCTGCATCCAAGTCCAGTGGTGCATGTCTGTAATCCCAGAGCTGGAGAGGCTGAAAACAGGAAGATCGCTATGAGTCCAAGCTGTGTAGTAAGACCCAGTACCAAATACATGAATTAAAAAACAAACAAACAAACAAACAAAACCCCTCTGAATTATTTAGATTACATAACTTCCTTCAGGGGACATTTCATCACTTACCTCCTTCAATTTATTTTTTGAGATTTTACTTGAGCAGAAATTTTTGTAGCTGTCCTACTAACTTGTTGCATTGCTTATCCTTTTTCACTTTAAAATAAAAAAATGAAATTTCAAAACAGTGAAATGCTTAGTTCTTAAATGTAAAGTTTGCTGGCTTTTGAAAATGCCTACACTTGTGTACAACGTTGTTTAGATTAAGAGATAAACATTGCACAGTGCAGAACATTGTATTTATCAAGATGTGAACTTTACTTCAAACTAAGATAAATTATTCTAATGTCTGACATTAAATTTACTGGATATTATGTTTGTTTTAAACATTATATTCCAAAATTACCTTAAATCAGACTAAATGAAACTTTATTTTGAGCTGATGTTTCCTTCATTGTCATACCTACTAAGCTAAGAATATAATATATACTTCTCTTTGCAATTGCAGTGTTGATTGTATTCAAAGCCCTACTGTCAAAGATCTAAATCCATGCAAATACATTAAATTGTTTTAGACTATTTTTCTTCACCAAATTAGTTTATTTGTAAACTAGTCTAGTAAATTCCCATGTCTCACAGAGAATGCTTGAACTTCCTTTCTTTGTAAAATATATAATTGATCTCATCTGGTATATGAAAATGGAATGAAAGAATATGAATTTCTTTGCCTAATTGATAAGATGGAAATATATTGAGCATGAATAGATTATTATCATGGCCAGATAGCAGATGCTAATTAATTTAGCAGTAAAAATATGTTTTTGGATAATTGCAAAATTAAATTAGAAATCAATAATGTAAAATACAAAAATCCAAGTGTATTGGGATATAGCGCAACATACCCTTAAGGGATATGTTAATAAAGTTTTAAGAAATATTAAAAATAATAATTAAAATGAGTGAAATTCAGTATTTTGCTAAATGTATGGACTGTATCTAAAGGTAAATTTGGAGAGGAATGTTCAGCTTTAATATATTTAAATATTTTTATTAGGGAAGTACAAAAGTTACAGAAACAAACTGATGGCCTTTTGGCCAGATGAATTTGATCAACTATGACTTATTTTAATCTCTAAATGGCTTACATTGAACAGAAAGGAAACTTCCCAGTTAGTTGGAATACAAAGTATGCAAACAACTGGAGTCAAGCCATTTCATTCTTGAGAAACACAAGCAACCCTTTGGAGTACTTGTGGGCATGGTCATTGCAGATATTTTTCTACTGGCATGATTAAATTTCCTTCCTGAATTAGAGCTAATACCTAAGAAGGTTATACAAATATATCTGATGAGGTATACATTTTCCTAGTTAGGTTGTTCATTATCAGAAATTCTCTCTTCGGGATGAGTTTTATTTTTCTTGAGAATAGCAGAGCTTCAAATTTCTTGGATGTGGTTAAATTTTGTCAATTCAGAAGGAAACACTTCAGACTATTATTGCAATTAATGATCAAATAGATCATATAAGAAGGCATTATCATTTTTCATATATTTTCATTTTACTCTTTAGGCCGAAAAGATCATCCATTTTTCTTAGAATACCCACCAGTGAGATCCAAGAGCAGTATGTGGCATCAAATTTTCAAGCCAAGTCTTCTAAGAAGTGTTCTCATTCCATATTGTATTTGCTGTTCTACTGCTGGAAATGTAGAGAACCTGAGGATCAAAAACCACAACCTGACAGTGTTCTTGTTCTGAAATAGAACACAAGAATGAAAATCACCCACCAACTAGAAAAACTAGATTAACCCTTCCAATGTAGCAACCACCGTTAGTTGGTCAGCATATGGATATCTTGGATTAATACCGACATTATCACTTCACTGATAGCAGCAGTACGAGGCATGTTTTGAATCTGAACAAGAGTTAAGTCACTTTCACAATTTAAGGAAGTGTGATTAAGTTAAAATAAAATTGTTTACTTCTGGTATGTGACCTGAATAGAGTTGTTAATTCATGTGCAATCAAATTATGAAAAGAGCAAGCTGGTTATAAACAATTTAGTGCAGATGTTCAACTAAGAATATGCCAAGATCTCAGTTTCAATAACATCTCAAAATATAACCCATATTTAAACTTTTAAAATAACCTGTTTATGAAGCTTACAAATTATAGGATAAACTACAGATAGGGCTTATTTTTTAGTCCTTAGCTTCAGGATCTTATTGAAAGAGCCAAAAGAATATAGAAAATTATGCTGAAAACATTGTAATTCTTGGAAAATAAAGAATTGCAGTAGAAATGACAGACTTCTCAAGATAATTGCAAAATAAACACTGCAATCAAACCAAACTCAGAAAGGTAGGGAAATCGCATTTATAATTTCCATTCCTCTAGCTACTATGAGCCTTGTAGAATTATGGAGGAAATTCCAGCTGACCAATCAGTGTGAAGACTGTACGTGGCAGAAACTTTTAAGGACACAGCTTTGATTTTACTTCATACCTCCAATGAGTAGGTTTTTAAAGCTATGGCACATGTATATAAAACATATATTAAAATTCAGATTGAGACACTTATAATCACTAATTATTGTCAGTACATGATGTGGTTTAGGCTAAGCCAGTAAAATTAAGAGGGTTGCTACTAATGATAGAAAATACACTGAGGAAATCTTAGAAAACATTGAGCACCGATGTAACTGTTATTTGATTTTTCCATGGTTGGTTAGCAGAGCTCGAATATCTCAATATTTATGATGTTGTAATGGTTGATACACTGTGTCATCTTGAGAAGGTGAGAAGACTCAGCAGGGAGCCAGGGTCTCTACTTTGTAAACATCCTCATCCTGTGTAAGAAGAGGGCAGGCAGATAGTATGAGTGCCACACCTGTCGCCCACCCCAGGAGGTAGCCACTTACAATATAAGGGAGGAAAAGAGGCTCGCCCCCCTTTTGCTCCTGCTACTTTTTCTGTCCTTTGCTACCTTGTACTGCTGCCCTGGTGCCATGCCATCCTGCCTTGAAGCCTGCTGATTATTGCCTCCACAAAGTGTAAGTGAAATAAATCTTTCCTTCCTTAATTTTGGGCCTCAGGTGTTTTGTCTCAGTAATGAGAGGAAAAGTAGTGGATGGGTTTCTGCTTGTATGGAACTCTCCCAGGGTCATTATGGCAGATGATCCAACATAACAGTGGATCCCAAAACAGTAACATGTCACTTGCAGACCAACATTTGTGTTCCTCTGCTAATCTCAAAATAGACCCTCCAGTCCTTTCCTGACACAATACTTCTCCTACCCATGTAAACTCCATCTCTAATCCAACCCAATAAATACGCTCCACTCAGAGCTCCTTCTTCCAAGGGCTCTTCCTTGTCTTCTGCAATCCCTCCTGTGCTAGCAGTAAAAGCTTATTTTAGCTCTCTCCTGTCTTATTCTCACTGAAGAAAAAATCTGACATTTTGGTACTGTGACTCATATCATAGGGGCATTTAGTTCCCGGTGGGACCACCCCTAGTGCAAGTTACTCCCAAAAAGACATCCTTTCTTTCCTTCCACCTGTCTTTACCTTTGCCAGCCTCCATCCAATGTCAATTACCTGAATTCTTACAGGTAAGCCACCTCTCTAGGAGTTCTTGCCTTATTTTTTCATTCTCTCAAAAATTGTGGCCAGCCCACGTCAGGATTACCCTTATCCCAGGGCATCCTCATGCTCTCATGGGCTTCGCTCTGTCCTGTAGGTGATGATCTTTGAGGCCACTGGACATTTCTCTCTCTGTCACATCCCAAAAAAGGATGACAGTCCTCCTTGGGGTTGTGCACCAGGCTTTAGCCTTTTGGCTCACCTTCCATTAGATCACTATGGGAAATATTCCTTCCTAACTCCAAAAACATACTCTGCCTAGGTGTCCAGAAGACCATCAAAATAAAACAACTGAGCTTTTAACTTTTACTGTTTCAACGGCCAATAGTCAGAACTCCCTTTACATACAACTTTGTTTTATTCTCAGTGTGCATCCCCTCCTTCATTCAGGCATGAGCAGTAGGCCAAACTCTCTTGGCCCACTCCACTTCGCCAAACCTGCCATAATCCCACTCTGGACTCCCTTGATGATGTATCTTCTACTTTTTCTCTCCCTCTACCAAAGCCACAAAACCCTCTCAACCTCCTCAACTGGTCAATCCCAACTTATCTCCCACCCTCCCCCATCCCTTCGTCCCCCACCAACCCTGGTCACTTTCTCCTCCAGGACTCCACAGCTCATCTCACGCATCCCACCTCCTGCCCTTTTGTAATCCATTGCCACTTCCTCAGCCTCACCCCTTACTTCCTCTCCAACAGGTGGCTGGCCCCAAGAGCCTAATTAGGGTTCACTCTCTCTAACCTATCTCAGATGTCTTATATGCTAGGATTCTTTTCTGCAGATCCTGGTTATATGTATGTCAGGTGAAGCCTTAGTGACTTACGATGTATGCTAAAACCCTCTGCTTTTTTAAAAATAATTTTATTGAGAAACAAATATCAATGAGACAGTTTCACAACCAATTATTGGCACATTTTCTATAATTAATACATTGCATATTGTTGTCCTAGTGGTTATTCATTGTACAATATGCAGACACGATGTTCGGTCTCAAACATTATTAGGACAAACCTCTCTATTCATTGAATTAAGAGAATGGAGCTGTATATCTATCCTAACTATTTTGAGTATACAGATACAAAAGGGTCACTCATTTCTATCCCACTTTTTGATAAAACCCTCTACTTTTGAGGATGATCTTGCCTCTGGCCTGCCAGCACCACTGCTAGCCTACCTTGCTCTTCCTGCTGAACCAACTCCTCACTCCTCCTCGCCCACCTGAGCAGATGACTACCCTCCACACTGCTAAAACGAATAACAACAAAAGAAAAAAGGGTTCTGAGGCCATAGCTTCCCAGCCCTCCCTTGAGACAAAGTCTTTTCCTCTAGTCCTGTCCCTGTTAGTTGGCCACAGATATCTGCTGCAAAATGCAAGAGTTAGAAGGGCTTGCAGGAATACATTTATCTCATTTGATAAAATATTGCACAGAAAGTGTTTCATGATAGAGAGCATGGAATAAAAATATAGACAAGGAAAGAGAAAAGTGATGCTGGAAGCTTAGAGGAAGGCAGACAAGTCAGGATCCAGGAAAAGGGGCCAGAAAGTTGTCATGCTTCCTTGTATCCACACCAGTGTGCCTATTGGAAAGAGAAGGGACATTTCAAGGGAAAATGTCTGAAACTACTAAAGAGGGGGGAAAAAGAAGTGTTCCTGATGGAATCAAGGGAAGTTTCAGAATGATGAGGTCATGGGTCTCTGCCTCTCAGCCCCAGGAAATCCTTGTTAACTGCCAACATAGGGGAAAAGCCTGTTAGACTTTTGATAGATGCACCTGAGGATTTGTCAGTAAACAAGACAGAATTTGGTACCCAAGAAGTGGGGTTGTTGCTGTAACTGTTCCTGACCACATGGTTCAAGTGCCCTTGGGAATGAATAGTTTGTGGAAAGAGTTTGGAAAGATTCCCAAGATGTCATCTAAGAGAGTAGAACCAGAACACCTCAGATTGTTCTGTATGGGAGATTCTGGTCAGAGCTCATAGGAGCAGAAGACTGAAAACAATCATGTGGATAATGACCAGGCCTTAGTGGTTTCTCCTGAGGACTATTGATTGTTGAAGTCTAGATGGTGTGTGTTACAGCTTTCAGAAAGTTTATCTCTATTTTGCTCATGTTCGGAGATTTTACCTGAGACTGACATTAAGGGTGGTGGGATAATTAATTTAGCAGAAAAAAATTTAAGATAGTTGAATATTGAGGCTCTGGAATGACTATTGTTGGGGATTTTAGTTATATTTATGTTGAGAATCAAAAGCAAAGTGACCAGCAGCCTGATTTAAAATGGCTAGATGGGAGTTCCAGTAAAACGGTGGACTACAAACGTAGCTGAAGAGATCTTGATGGTTGAGAAGAAAATGGAAAAGATGGCCTGGGGGCATCACAAGAAGCAGCAAGTCTACACTATTTGTAGTCTCAAAACTACAAAAAGCAAGACTTTGTTCTGAGAAGAAAGCCACAGAACACCACGCTTCAGAATGGTAGCAGCACAGAAAAATTGTTCCTCAGAATGCGATTCAGAGTGCCAATCAATCCAAACACTCGACCTCTACAGTGAAAAAGAGAAGAAAGCCTGGCTATGGCTCCAGGGTGCAGTGGAACTTGGCATCATCAACATGGTGGGGGTTTTAAGTACATGCAGAATACAAGAGCTGTGGGGTTAAAAATGCTTCTACCTTGATTTTGGAAGGCCTAGATGGCCAGGCAGTGTGACTCTTAAGAGAGTAGCATATGAAGCTATGAGTGAGAAACCAAACACACAGTGGAGACCCCAGAAGTATGGAGTAGCCAGGAGTGTGGATTCCCTAAGGAAATCTGCAAGGAGGCAGGAAAGTAGCCATAAGAGAAGCTGTGGGAGCTGCAACCACAAGAAGAGCCATAATGAAGGAATCATTGCAAGCCCTTGGGTGCTCACAACTTGCCACAGATTACTTCATATGCTGGACGTGGAACTACAGGACTTAATGTTTGTCCTGCTGAATTTCGGACTTGCTTTGGCCCAGTACTTTGTATCTCCTACCTACACAGGTCAAATATACAGGTCCAGAACAAATAGAATGTCCAATCAGCAAGCTGGCCATTTCCAGAACAACCACAGCACTCACCTGGAGGAAACATCACAATAAGGAAGTTCCCATATACTAGCACTCATAGTTGGGGAAGTCTTGATAGGTTTATCATGAATGAGCTAGTAATACAAGTGCTTCATGTGTTGAACTTTGGCTTAAATTCTGAGAAGAGAAAAAATATCACAAAGCAAAACAGTGAGGAGAAGTGAGGAAAATTTGTACAATTTTGAGAAAGCAATTTACTAGGAATTATTCGAATATGAATTTTAAAAATGTCTACATACCTAAGATCATCCACATCTACAAAGAACACTAAAACAGACAAAAATAATGAGTTATGTCTGGGAATATATGTAATAGTATAAGCAGAATCTGTTAAAAAAATCTATTCTGTTTTATTAAAATTCAATAAAACCTGATAGAATGCATTTTGAGAAAGAGATAAAAAATGACATTGAAATATCAATTTGAAATAAAGCAGGATAGTGAATAGAAATTAGGGTGAAAAGCTAAAGTAATTTTACTTTTAAATAAGTGAACGGCAAAATGAACACATCTAAAAATATAAACAGCAAGGGGGAAAAAAGCAATCCTACTGAAGATGAATTTAAAAGGGTCAAAGGTTTTGAAATAATCTCTTATTCTACTAAACTGATCAATAGCAATTAAATAAACTATATTATGTTTTCATATAAAAATCCAATAGAAGATAGAAAATGATAACTTTATAAATCAATTCCATTCTCTTTTTAAATTTATTTTTATATTAAGTAATTTGTATATTATTGGGCATTTTCTTTTAGAGCATAAAAATTTTGCATTGTATTTCATTGATCAAAATATAGAATGAAATAAAGATACCTGATTTCCATTCATGCACCATTTCACCTACATAAAGTTGTATGTCATATATAAATGTGAGAGATGTAGATACACTGTACATTGTTATAACTTATTAAAAAATCAAATTTTATTCATTAAGTCATATATAACTTGCTGTTTGATTAAAATTACAAATATTCTTCCATGTCAAACTTTGTTCACATACTCAACAACTTGGCTACGTGTTGGAAACAAAGGGCAACTTTTTGAAAAATTCTCAATATATTATCTCTCCTCAAGTTAATAAAATCAGAATCTTTGATGATAGTCCTAGGGCACTGATGACGTTAATAAGGTTTCTAAATATTTTCTTGCCTACACAGTGTTGGGAAAACTTCATGTGCAGCAAATGCATTAATTCTAAAAAAAAACAAAAGAAGTCACACATATATTCTTAGTGATTGATTTCTGATAAACAGATCATCCTTCAATTAGGCAGCTGACCTGATAGTATTCTTTATTTTTCCATTCCACTTTTGATCCCCTAAAAACAATCAGTGTTACTAAAACTTTCATTAGTTTTTTAAAAAGTTTATTTCCTGCCTCATTCCCTTTACCTACCCCCTGATTCTTCTGCTTCCTTTGACAGATACTCTTGCCCCCAAACAGTGGTCATTAGGGATTGTTTCCTCTGACTACACTTCTGCATGTTCTCCAACCCTTCCACATTCCCAGTCCAGCAGCCACACTCTTATTTTTACAAAACAACCCTTGGAAAAGTCACCCACAACTTGCTCGTTACCCAATCATGTACTATATTTACAGACTCCTTTTTAGTTAATGCACAAAAATTCACTAGAATTATTTTAACTATTTCCTCCCTAAAATACTTTTCTTGTTTCATATTTTAGGATATGTTTTTGCTCTTTCCCTCATGTTAAGCCAACTGTATCATTCTACATCTCCTTTCTTATAGATATCTTCATCACTGATTTGTACACAGGTAAATGTCTCAGACCTCAGTCCACATATTAGTGCCTCTTTAGATAATTTCACATCTTTTAATGACAGTTGTATGCTGTTCAGTATCTTTGGTGGTTTTCTATTTATTTCATGTAAGTCAAGACCAGGGTCTTACAGTGTACACAACGCACTACAGACATGACATTGCCTGTGATTTCTATTCTCATTCTCCTGACACAACAGGCAAACAACTGTGGTCACACGTTTTGGGGTCTTTTACCTACTGAGTTAGTGAATATTTGATCACTGAAAAATAGCCTGAGATAATCAACTTAAAAGGCATAAAGATTAGTTCAAGAATCCAGAAGGTAGCTTCCATGGTCTGCCGGTTCTGTTGACCTTGGGCGTGTGGAGAGACAGCACATACCATGTGGACAAAGATACATCAGGTTGTCTAAGTAGGCAAGAAAGGAAATAAAAGGTAGCAGTCCTGTTGTAGTTATATCTAAGATGATCCTCATTTGTTGGGATCATGATTTAATGGCATTCTTGGGAGAAGATAAAATAAAAAAATTAGAATTAGTCAACTTAAGGACTACAATCTAATCCATGGTCTCTTTCTCTCAGACCTTTGCAATTTTTTTTTAATTTTGGCTTTCTGGCTACCATGAAGTGAGCAGTGTTCTTTCACCATAAGTTCCCACAATGATTTTCTGTGTCATCTAAAGCCCATAGCATTGGAACCAGCTGACCACAGACTGAAACTATGGAGGACCACCTGGGTTTCGCTCCTTGAAAGAGGAGCAACTGTCTCCATTTTGGCTGAACTGAGCCTATTGCCAGGTATTGATATGCACAGAGCTGGCTGGGACTTTTCCTTATCCCTTTAGCTGGCATTAAGCAGCACATATCCGCCTAGCCAAGGTGCTGGTGGTAGTCTTTAAAGACAGCATGTGTGTTTCCCTGGACCTCCACTCACTGTTCCCTAGTGTGAGTTATGATGAGAAGTAATGAAGAGCCAGTGCTCCACCTGTTGACTGGCATGGAGCCTCGAGACAGAGGCTATGAATTACTTGGATGTAAAGAATAAACATCAGAGCTCAAGAGCTGAAAAAAAAAAAAACTAAAAAACATTAGATATTATCTCAGCTTTGTTATGCAGAATATTTTTCTTCATAGCCTTTTCTCTGAAGAGAGCAGAGCCAATGCAGGCCTCCTACTTAGCCCAGCTCAAAGCACTCACCTGCTCCCCACTCTTCTCACAGTCACTCATCCTCAAGCCACTCTTTTCTTCATGAATGAATAAAACTTGGGTTTGGACTTGGGTGGTGGACTTTGTTCCAGATAACCATCATCATGCTGGACTTAGGACCCCTGGGCTCCCCATAACTGCAGATATGCCTTACTGCCTTCATTCTTGCCATGGGTTGAACTGGAAAGGGTAGATTGGAAATAATACCCTCAAATTCTAATAACTTTACATGAAATTACAAAGTGAAACTTCTGGGCTTCAAGGAGGAATGGAAAGGGATAGGAAACCTCTGGGCCAAAGTGAATAACTCCTATTTTAGTTGAATGTTTCACTTAAGAGTCAATAGAGAATCATTTCATATGTATATACATATCTATCCATTAAATATAATTCCATATGTCTAATTTTATATATGAAATATAAAGCTACATATCAATCATTCACAGACATTTCCAGAACTTTACTAATTTGCTAACAGGTTCTTATTCAAGTACAGTTAACACAATCCAATTAACAAACACATTTTTTTTCAGACGTTTGATCATAGCAATAAAATTTGGCAAACACAGGTCCCAATAACGCTCGGTGGCCTAACTTCTTCTCCCTAGACCCCACCTCTTAAACTGTAGTTCTGTTGATTGTCAAGAGGACCACAATCGAGGCACCAAATCTGTAACTCAAGGGCTTTTGGGAAACATGTAAGATCCTATCAGAATACACATAATTTTTTAACTTTTCTGTAGGATGTCTATAGAGTTTATTTCTTCACTGTTTCAATTATTTAATTAATATTAGTCATCAATATGACTTTATCAATCCATACTAACATTTCCACATTCCCACCCTGCCACTATTATTCTACATAATCATACTTCAACATGATCAAGCCGTATTTAAACACTATACATTTAATTGTCTATGTAGTTAATGTTCCTCAACTCATTTTGTCTATTCTGTTGTTTCAAGAGCTTTCTTTCCTCTTAAAGCCATTTCTCTCACAGCACTTTGAATTATATCTGCTATACTGTAAGAACTAGAGATATTTTGGGTAAACGACTAAATGAATGCTCCTTTGCATTTTCTCTTAAGTGAATAACCAGTATAATTTTTAAATTGTATTTTATGTACCCTTTGTAACCATGTGATTGGTAGGTATTTTAATGTTATCCTTTTTTATTTTAGTTTAAAGTGTCATTTACAATACATAAGTGTTTGGTATTTAATGCAGTAGATAAAATTGAATCACCAAACTACAAAATAATTATTAAGAT
>NW_004524601.1:15950100-15950960 GCF_000260255.1 Octodon degus
AAAAAAAAAAAAAAAAAAAAAAGATAATGTTAACTACGTGTATATTTCCACTCATGTATGTGTATATATATGTGAGCATTCAGCACACAATCTTTGGTGATCACATAGATGCTGTGTCTGTCACCCCAAAGGTTCAACTAATCTTTAAAGCAAGGCACACCCTTTACCTGGGTGACAATGCACAACCTATGTATCATGCTGAGTGAACAATGAAATTTTTTGCTACCCCATCAGAGTGATTTTACACTTGGAAAATTGCCTACTTATTCTCTTTAGAAAAGGTTAGTCTGTTATAATATGTATGAAATCTAACTCAAATTAATTCTCTGACAATTTAAATGCTTTTCTTTTGCACTGATAAGTAACATGTAAAAAAGAAATGAAAATATTCCAATACCCAATGGTAATTATTCTTTAAGAATTTAAGTATTTACTTGACTTTTAGTGACAAAGGTCCTTATTAACTTGTGGCCAGCATGTGCATATTTTTTGTATTAAAATACTAAATTTCAAAAAAATTTAAATTTTAAACTATGTACATATTCATGTTTATTTTATAACACATAGAGATATGTTTAATGGCAATACTGGACCTTTCATATATGATGTAACTTTTTATAATCCACTTTCTCTTTTTAAAAGTATTTGGCTAATAGCTTAAGTGTTTACAAAGGGAAGTTTGAAGGACATACAATTCAATTCTAACTCTGTCTTAGATTTTATGTGTAACTTTTCTTACACTGCAATTTATTGTGATGTTGAATCTGGTACCAAAAGGTGCTACTTAGTAGATACTTGAAGATGTTTTTCTCTGTGCCAGATCTCCAAATTAAGTTATTGATAACTTTAACATTAAACAA
>NW_004524601.1:15952980-15969821 GCF_000260255.1 Octodon degus
GAGTTTTTGAGACTACATCTTTATGGCACTGGAACGCCTCTACTTAAGGGAAAGGCAAGTATGCAGAAGAACAGTGGTCCTTGGGCTGCAGTTAACTTCTGATGTCCTCACTGTACAGGCATTCATCTCTCTTTGCATTAGACACTTTTAAGCAACTGCCACAAACGTAGTCTGAAGGTGAACACTATTGCTCTTCAGCCCATTTGTAACTTAAACACAGACTTTTTCTGCCTTCGCAGCTGGTCACAAAATGACTTCTTATAAAACCGTTGATACAGGTTGGAGGACAAAGTTTTAAAAATGTAAATTCTTTTTTCCACGCTGCACTATGCATACACACATTAGATTTGATCACTTCCATTCACCCTCCAACACAGTATTCCCAGGACCCTTCCCTGTTTTAGTATTTTCTCTTTAAATAAAAGTGAATTCTTATGATAATAGATCTTTCTGACAATCCAAACATTATTCTTTATCTAAGAGAATTTACATATAAAATATATGCATGCTCTTTACTAAATTATTTACATAAGTTTCTGAGTTGAATTCAGTTTAAATATGAACAAATTTTTCTTTATATAAAGAAAGAAAAATCAGCTATCCAGGTATGATTACAATTGCTTTGTAACATAATTTCAGTGTAACATCCCTTAAAACACATCAGCTTGCTCTGCTCCCATTTTTTTTGGACAAGAATTTACTTGTTAAAAAAAAAAAAAAGTAAAAAGAATTTACTGTTGACTTGGATGGAAGTTTTTTTTCTTTCCTGTGTGTTTTTTTTTTTTTTGCTTTTGTTTTGTTTTGTTTTATTTTTGTTTTTGCTTTTCATGATACCATTCAATATTCAGTGCCATGGTTTTGAATCAATGCAGCTTATTAGCTGATTAACTCAAAGGAAGGGATCAACTGAAATGTCCACCTGGGTGTATTCAGTATGTTAGGCTGAAGGCTGTTCACTGCCATCTCTTAGAAATCCTAGAGTACAAACTCCATCTTACAGAACATTCCTGGATATCCAGGGGCAAGGTAAATGGTTTACCAGGACCAAATCTTGGAAGTCAAATGGCACTATTCTTTTTAAAATTTTTTTTATATTTTTGTTAATTTTAATGAGAAAAAAAATAGCAATGAGACAGTTTCAAAACAGGTTAGTAGGACAGTTAAAATAATTAATACATTATATATTGTTGTCTTCATAGTAGTTATTCACAGTACAAGATACAGACATGATCTCTTGTCTAAACACTATTAGTACAAATCTTTCTTCTCATTGAAATAAGAGAAGAAACTATATATCTAGCCTAACTATTTCGTATATACATATATATTTTTTTCAATACAAAATTGTCTTTCATTCATATCCCCATTTTTTGGTTTTGTTTTATCAGAGATGGGTGTCCCATTGCTGTTAAAGAAGTTGTGTTGAGGAATGGATGAAAAAGTTATGGTGCTTTTATACAAGGGAGTATTACTCAGCTATAAAGAATAATAAAGTCGAAGTCTTCAGATATAAGTGGATGCACCTTGAAGATATACTTGTAAGTGAAATAAACCAGACCCACATGTATAAATATCATATTGTCTCCCTAGTGTAAGGCATTATTTTCTTAACATGATCATTCACAACAATGATCTGCCAAAATAGATTTAATGATTTGTACCATAGAATTTACCTTTCAATAGGAAGAATGTCAAAGACTTTGAAGTCATGTCTGAAAACCACATCAGGTTTCCTGAAAAATTTAGTTACCTGTTGCTTCCCAAAGAAAAAAACCTATTCAAATAAATCAGGCAGCTGTGTCAATAAATCATTTCCACTGAGTTTTGCATCCCTGACTTGTTCGCATAGTGTATTTTCCCACATATTCTCATTGTTGAGACCTTTGAATAGCCAGATGGGAAGATGAATGGAAAAGCAAAATACTCAAGTAATTACAAGGATATTATCTGCTCCAATCAGAGGTAGTTTAGTATCCATATTTAAAATTACCATTGTGGGGAGCAGATGATAATATTACAATCATAAAACTACATAGGTTTTTCAGTTCCACCCTCCGACTTTTTGGTTCTCTTGCGATGGTTACTAGCAGTGTTTTATAAAGACTTATCTTCTGGAACAGTTATTGAATACAGCAAACATGATCTGATCATCGTTGGAAAAATTAAAATAAGTGTCAATCATATCGATCGTAGCAGGCACTGACCTTACAAAATGATAGTTGACATTCCATAATGGTGCACTTGGGTTTTGAAGATATATATTTCCTAGAAATTACATTTTCCTTAGATTTAATGACGTTTTCCAACAATATAATTTATATTATGTTCAATCTCATATTTTGGGAAAGTAAACCAAGTTAAATTATTTTTGTTAGTATGTAAATTAGCTAAAATTTTTAAAATTAAGTAATATCTAAATTTTAGAATTATTTTGGAAGTAAAATTGAATGATTCTTAGCAAAAAGTTTTAAAAGACTTCTAAAGTTATATTTCAGTCTTTATGAGGAAATATAGGACCGTAAAAATCATTTATTTATAATAGATTTGAATAGTCAAATCAATTGTAACTACCATATCACTATGAAAGAATTCAATAGTGTCTGAAACTCCTTGTCACTTAAGTATTCTTTTAATTTTCTAATTTTTAAAATGTATTTTGTATAGGATCTCACTACACAGCTGAGACTCATAGTGATCCTCCTGTTTTCAGCCTCCCCGGGGACTGGGATTATTGTCGTGCACCACCACATCTAGTCTTGGGGGCTGGCTCAGCGAGCCTGGGGAGCGGGGGTGTCATGGCATGTGGCATCAGAGATCAAACCCTGGTCCCTGCACTTAGGTATTCTTAATACAAAAATTACCTAATTTTGAGAGGACAATAATGAAGTTAAAGGTCCTATTTTTGTTACAATTATAAAATCCAGTGCATATTGCAAGAAAGCATGAAATGCTGTTCTCACAGGGATAGCTAGAGCCTGTCCAAGGCTACTGACATCATACAGTAGTGAGGGAAGGATCTTCTCTAACACTGAAAATCTTGCAATGCCAGTACCTTGATGATGACTTGCACAACGTAGCTGAACATGACACAGTATTGTAGTGTGTGCTTCCTCACAAAATAAAATAAAATAACTAGATTTATTAGTTGAAGTCAGTATTACCTACTATATCATTTATGTAAGGATATATGATATTATGAAATTTATGATCTGTAATTGTTGTAAAAAACATTTCTAATAGACATGAGCAGTTATTTATACTTTATTTTGCTACCAAATTGTTTAGGTGTCATTTCCAAAAATTATAATTTATTCCAAGAGTATACATTCTATTTTTATATAAATTTTATTGAGAAAGAAGTAGCAGTAAGACAGTTTCAAAACAGGTTAGTAGGACAGTTACAATAATTAATACATTGCATATTGTTGTCTACATATTAGTTATTCATAGTACAAGATGAAGACAAGCTATCCTGTGTAAACACTATTAGCTCCAAACTTTCTTCTCATTGAACTAAGAGAAAGTAGCTGTATATACTGTATATATCTGCTATTTTGTATATACAGATACATATATATGCATATATATATATATATATTTTTTTTTACTACAAAATGGACCTTCATTTATATCCCCCTTTTTTGTTTACTTTTGTCAGAGATGGGTATTCCATTGCCATTCATATATTGGAGGTGCATGAATTCAGCAAAGTAATCCAACATAGTCCAGTAGTCTATAATAGTAGTGGGTTAGCCACATGACTGATAATGTCAGAACTTGTTGAACTGAACCTTTTACAGCTCAGCATATTAATATGGTTTTACTTTTTGCACCTCGTTTTTATACTTCTGGATGGTTGTTATGATTTGTGTATAGGTGTACCCCCAAAGCCTCATGCAGTCTTGGGGCAGCTTCTGGAGTTTGTGATTGATCACTGTGGGTGTGGATGCTGCCCCTGCCCTGGGGCAGGTAATTTGCATTACAGTGTAAGATGGGAAAAGAAGCTAGCTGCTTGAGCTGCTGCTACCCCTCCCTTGTGCTCTTGCTCTTTGCCGCCACCATGAAACGTTGCTTTTTGCTCTGTGCTGCTCTGCATTGGACCCAGATGAGTATGGACTGAAACCTCCAGTAACTGTGAGCTAAATAAACCTCTCCTTCCTTCATTTTGAGTGTCGGGTATTTGTCCCAGCAACGAGAGAAGAGTAACTAAGACAATGGTTAAGACCAAGATAAAGCAAGACCTATATAACAAGAAAAGTAACTTTTGTATTGACAAGGTCAAGCAAATTCAATACTGTACATTCTAATACGTAAATTTTATTATAATATATGATAGCTTTGGAAATAGAATATTTCACCTCAAAATTTTGACCACTCGAACATTCTATGGGGTTCATGTACCAACCCAATGGGCCTAGAGAATCATTAGAATACATGTAATTCGGAAAATTAAGATTAGAAGACATTAATTTTTCCAACTAGTAGTAATGGTGATCTAAGAGTGAAAATCACAGAAATAGTCCTTTTAATAATGCTAACTGTATACAGTTGGAAAACTTCTGTAAATTACAGAGCAAGTAGTTGAGGAGAAAAGTTATGAAAGAACTCTGAGAAGAAATTCAAATTAACCAAATCGTCCATGTACTGATTAGGGTAGAGTAGGTCGTATTTGCTTCCTGAGAAAAGATTGCTTCCTGCAGCGCTTCCCAGTATCAATCAGTTAAAGTGACTGGCACTGTGTGAACAGCTCGCAAGGTTCAATGCTTTGCTCTGGTTATCCCAGCAAGGTTGAGACAGTGCTGGGATCTGTACAATTGCATTAACACGACCATCAGGGAGCTGGAGCCCTTTGGGCAAGGACACTGTCCCAGGAGCTCGAGGGAGCCTTTGGAAGCAGGTGTTTCCTCCACTATGTATTTGTAGAGGAAAGGCAAATTTAAGAAACTAGTGGCTATTCTAATTGAATGCT
This sequence comes from Octodon degus, assembly GCF_000260255.1. Classification (NCBI taxonomy): domain Eukaryota; kingdom Metazoa; phylum Chordata; class Mammalia; order Rodentia; family Octodontidae; genus Octodon; species Octodon degus. Next base: position 15,957,950 of record NW_004524601.1, read on the forward strand.
TTAGCAGAACTGGATTTATTTAAAAAACAGATCTGTTTATTCTAAAGATTTACTGTTCTGATGAACATGTAGGGCATAGGGCCTCTGAGCTCTCTGAACCAAGACATTACCTAAGATGCAGACATTGCTCAGCTTCCCCTGGGCTGCCCTGTCAGCTCAGCAGCATGATACACTGACATAATGTTACCCTGGAGGAAGAGCGTTTCGATCTTCTGTTTGTAGAATCGCTTTATCCACATGACGTGATGCCGTGTCATAATTCTAACCACTAGCTTTTTCTTGAATATGTTTTTGTGTGCCTGCACTGCGTGGTGGGCTACAAAGCAGATACAAGAAAGAAAGGAAATTTTGTTCTGGCTCTGATGTGATCTTTTTTAGAGGTCTCTAAAATTAAACCCAGACAACCATACGGATTTTTAATTTTTCATAGATTATTTACTTTATATTTAATTTATCACCTCAAATTCAATAGTAAAGGACTTTAATTATATGATTAAACTTGTGTCATACTACTTTTGACTTTGTAATATTAACATTAACTTTTTAACATTATTTGAATTGTAATATAACTTAAAAATACAACTTCCAGAAAGTCATTAATTTAACCTGTTTCCAGGAAAAATAATTAAGATGAATATAGAAAATTAAGTATTTGGTCTTAGGAAATAATATGGATTTAGATTTTTAAAACAAGTATATTCTATGTTAATGTCAAGTATTTCTGAGGGAAATTTTTTTTAAAATATTCAATGAATAGAGGACTATATGTTAAATCGGAAAAGGGAAATAAAACAATTATATTTAAATTATATTCAACTTCTCTAAAGATATATTCATCTTTCTGACATATAATTGGCTTTTTAATTTTTTTAATGTATTTGGTACACGGTCTCATTATGCATATCAGAGTCACAGTGATCCTCCTGTTTTCAGCCTCCCCAGTGCTGGGATTACAGGCATATGCCATCATGTCCAGACTTGGTGGCTGACTCAGCATGTCTGGGGGCAGGACCAGTATGACATGTGGTGCCAGGGATTGAACCCTGGTCCCTTAGCTTGCTTAAGCAGGTGCTTAGACTGCTGAGATATCTTTCTGGCTCCCTCATTGGCTTTTTATACCCAGTGGTTAAGAAGACAAAATATAGATGGCTCTGAGGGTGAACAAATCCTTTATGTTCCTTGCAACATTTATGTAAAATGTGATCTTCAGGGTCTGGAGAGATAGATCAGTGGTCTAGGAGCCTGCCTGGCAAGCACAATTACCCAATTTTGATCCTGGTACAATATGCCATAGGACCACCTAAACCCAGGCATGATGGTGCATGTCTATAATCCCAGCGCTGGGGAGGCTCAGACAGAAGGATCACTATGAGTCAAGTACAGTAACAAGACACTGTAACAAATAAATAAATAAATCTTCTTTCAAAAAATGTGATCCACTTCTACTATGGCAACTTAACTTTCAGGAAATTCCTAGACAAGTAGTTGTTTTCTTTCCAGTGGGAATAGTTAGGATTTATGCAAATAACTGAAATATGTTGCGATCACCACATAGAAACAGGATGGACCTATCATTCAGAATGTTGTTTGGGAACTGGGCGTGGTGGCACACAACTATAATTCCAGTACTGGGGAGGCGGAGGCAAGAGAATCATTGTGAGTTTGAGACCAGCCAGAGTTACAAAGTGAGCTCAAGGCCAGCCTGAGCTGCAGAGTAAAAGAAAGTTGTTTGGATGTCAAAACTAATGGCATTACATGTGTCAAGAAGTTGTACAACTGTTCAGTACTCACATAATGGTACTTTTCTGAAATACCAGACTAGCCAAGAGGTAAGTCTTCAGATGGTTTATTAGAACATAGAATGTTGACAACATTGACTTTTGTTGTGATTGGGGGATAGAGTGTAGTCAGAGTTCTCACACAGGGCCTAGGTCTATACTGGTTTGAACTCCAGGCATCCAAAGGCTCAGTGGTGTGTGTGTGTGTGTGTGTGTGTGTGTGTGTGTTTGTGCAAGTCCTGTGTTTTCTTTTCAGGAGCAGAGAGAACAAGAAGAAGGAGAAGTGAGACTTGAAATTCATCATCAGTCATGCATGACAAATGCAGCCAGAATCTTTACTATCAGGTGGAAATAAATTCGATTGAGGAACAATTTACTGGGAAAGATGCAAAAGATGAGAATATGTAATGACAAGGACATTGTTTTAAGAAGCTGGAAGTGAAAGTCCCTACCTAGGTGAACAAGAGTTTTTGAAATATAAAGTATAAATTCTGCTTCAAAATAACAGAATAAGATCAAATTCGTTTATGTAAAATATGATAATGACGGAAATCCGAATTGAGATCTCCTTAATTAAATGATAGGTAAGAACATTAAGTAGGAGTGCAGTGATTGATACATTGTGCCAACTTGAGAAATTAAAAGTTTAACTAAATCCTGTCAGCAATTCTGAGAACTAGTGTACGGAGGCCCACCCTATGGCACATGAGGCCCTTCCCTAGGGTGTGGAGGGCTGTCCTAGAGTGACTCAGCACAAAAAGGATATAAAAGAGAACTGAGGAAGGTTGATGGGTGGCACTTCCTCCAAGAAGCTCTGGTCTTTGCAGTTAGCATGGAAAGAAAAGAGGTTTTCTAAACTATGTGCCTTCTGCTTCTCCCTTTGCTCTTTATTGTTTTCCACCATCATAAACTGCTGCCCTCTTCCATGTGTCAGTCTGCTTGGAGCCAGCTGAGTATGGACTGAAACCTCCACAAACTGTGCGCTAAATAAACCTTTCCTTCCTTAATTTTGGGTGTCAAATATTTGTCCCAGCTATGAGTGAAAAGTAAACAAGACAAGGAAAGAAAATATTACACAGTATGAATTAATTTTTATTGCCTATCTCTTCTTCCATCTCTTACCATTCCAATGCAACTTTCTTAATAAATTGGTTTATTTTAGTCCTTGCAAGCATTTTACATTTCATTTTTTACTTGTCCACATTTGAACAAAAACAGCATACAATTTGTTCTCTGTAACCTTTCAAGTCTTAATTTAAATCTGTAAAATTTTCTATAAATAGACTTAGTTCTAATGATATAAATAATTCTTTAGTTTCTCTTTGATCTTCTAACTTGCCTTTGTTCAAATAAATGCAACTCCTTTTTTAAAGAATTCTTTGAGACAATATTTAGTGAAATAACACCACAATCAAAATCTCCCTGGAGAAATCTCAATTCAGAGGTGCAAATTAGGCTTTATATTCACACAATTCAGTATGGAAAAATAATTATTTTGAAGTATTATTTCTTCTTGATAAAAAATTATCTTATAATGATGTTACTGAAAATTAACTTGTTTTTATTAAGACTCAAGGAGGAAATAAGATAATGGATGCTTAAAAATATAATTAGTTTTGCTCTTTACTGGCAAAAGGACTTATATTTCAAATCATAAAATGGTGTATAAAAATGAAATAAATATACCAGTGAGAAAATACATTTTTTTTACTAGTTTAATATATGCATGTAAAACCACATGTATTTATTTAAATTAAAATTTACTCAGGAAGCCTATTGTCCAGTCATCTCACTTAATACTCCTCCAACATACAAATTTGTAGAGCTCTTGTCTCGTCAGTCTGTCTAGAAGAGCTGGCCTTCCCACATGTGCAACTGACTAACAAAAAAATGAGTATATAATTTTAAAACATAACATAGTTAATTTAAAATGACTGCAGAGTATTATTTCTGATAGGATGAAAATGTGATTGAAGTATTCAAAATAGCTGCTTGTTTATTAGGATGTTGAAATGCAACTGTGAAATGACAAGCCATGTGTCTAAGCTCACAATTTCCCATGTATGTGTTTGGGAAACAGTTGACAAAATATTTCTATAGGTCATTTTCATGGTGAGATGATTATATTCAGATGAAATGATAACAAAGGGAAGTATAACCACCTCTGGGGACAGGGAAAAAGAGGAGCGTTTGAAACAGGTAGCATGAGACTAAATTCAGAGTAAAAAGTACGAATACTGGACATTGTCTGAGGGGGAAGAAAGAAGAATTATTTTTTAAGAAAATTAAAATTCAGTGCCTCTAAATTCAATTAGCATTATTCTCTGACATTTAAAGAAGTTCAGTAGTCACTATTTCTTTTTTTAAAACACAGTTAATTGTGTAAGTGATGCTTAGGAGAAATTAAAAAAAGAGGGACTTTTTTTCCCTCTTATGTTAGGAAGCTGGATTTGAGAATATTCTAGAAGCTAGAGGCCCCCCCCCACACACACACACAGCTGTAGCTTAGAAATGACTAGGTGAATGAATGTTCCATAAAATCTCTAAGAGAAATTTCACTTAGCTTAAAATTTCCAACTATGAATGAGGGAGGCTTTCTCACAATTATTTGTCACTATCTAAAAAGTATAATAAAAGATGACAAGTATTTACCTAAGTAATAATTTTAATATGCTCTGCTTTGTGGATTCAGGTTCAAAATCTGTATATGTAAGTACAATAACTACATTTTAAAGAGAAACATTGATTAATTTATAGTTTATATGAAACATTTAGTTTTGGATATTAGATTAACACTTTTGTATTAATAGTGCTCGTGCTTACGCAAGAAAAACATAGAATACAATTAAAACATAAGAAAATAAACACAGTTTTACTATTTAATGAATATGATTACAGCTACATTATTTATCTATATAATTTTATGAAAAGAATATTATTAAGATAATACTATATATTATTTAATACATTATAAACTAACATTTTAGCAAATAATCTTAAAATTTTTTATTTAGAAAATAGTGTCATAATTAATATTTCTTCACTCTTTCATTTGCCATTAGATCACAAGGATCTAATATTAAGTAATTTTCATTTCAGTCTGTTATTTCAATGTATAATATGTGTGTGTATGTAATGTATATATTTGATTTAAAATATTCAATGGGGAAAATGTATGGAACAAAATCTAATTTGTGTCTCCCCCTTCATTCTTACCCCATTTTATTCCTAGTCAAAAAAAATTCTTATTCCATGATGTGAGGAAATGGATTTACATAAGTGTTAACCTTTCTGTTGTAAACACATGCTACAGTTTGTGTCTAGCTGTCACCCCCAAGTCATCATGCAGTCATAGGGCAGACTTTTAGAGATTAACTCATGATTAACTGTGATTAACTCATGATCCACTGGTATGACTGCTGCTGGGATTATGGGTGTGAGTACTACTCCCAGTTTGGGGCAGATAGCTTGAATACAATTTAAGGGAGACAGACTTGCTCTCTGTAGCTGCCGTTGCTGCCACTTCTCCATTTTGCTCTTGCTCTTTGCCACCATCATGAAAGGCTTCTCTCTGCCATGTGCTACTCTGCCTTGGAGCCAGCAGAGTGTGGACTGAAACCTCCACTGACTGTGAACCTAATAAACATTTTCTCCCTTCATTTTGGGTGTCAGGTATTCTCCCAGCAATGAGAGAAGAGTAAAACAACAGGCTATTGTTCTAATCAAATAGAATAGTTTCAGAATTATGCGGGATACTTAAAACTCCACATAATACCCAGCAAACTTGTGGTGTTGTGTGTATTCACTATTCTTAGTGCCTTCATCAAGGCTAAATGTCAAATGTAAATTCATATTTTAACATCTGTCCAGATAATCACATAATTTCTTTGACACTTTGACATGAAGCTCATTGATTCATCCATAGCAATGTGTACCCCTAGTGATGCATAGTTAGTAATTATTTCAATATTAGCTAATTTCATTGTGAACTAGCTTGGTTATTTTGGTGTTGTCTGCTTTTTCCCCAATGAGAGAGGAGAAAGCTGTCATCTACAGTATTATTACTGAAAATTGAAGTAGATGCTTATGTAGACTTCTCCAATAAAATGATTTTAGATTGAACATGTTATTTAGAACAAATTATTGAACTTGACTATAAAAGAGAAACTTAAACCGAAGACCCTTTCAGAAGGGTCAGTCTACCAAATATTATGAACAACCAAAATGTTTATCCAAGATTATCCACAGCATACTTATTAAAGTCTAGTGTTTTCTGGGACAGCATTTAATTTCCAAAATTGCTTTCAGTGCTTGCACACAAGTAGCCAGCACCTAGCTACAAAATTTGGAAAATATTCAGCTTTACTTATACAAGTTACGGTTCTCATGTAGTGTTCTCCTTTTAGTACGTAACTGATATTCAATTCCTGTCAAGTAGGTACAGCAGACTTGCTCTGATATCCTGTTATTTTTTATAATTGCATATTCAGTTTACTCTCATTTTTCTCTTCATAAATCATTGTAAACATCTAATTAGATCTGTAAAATTGTTAAAGATGGAGTAAGATACATAGATATATATATATATACACACACATATACACACATATACACAAATATACACAATCAATGCAGAATAAATATTATTTTTACTTATTCATAGAAGCAAATTTTATACATACAAATCATGTATATTTTAATTCATTCTTTTTATTTTCTTCCTCCTTGGATCTTTCATTTATTTTTTTAATTGGGTGTACCTAATTTTATTAATATGGTTTTGATTTTTTCTTTGACTTCACTCTATGCATTAGAGAAGGAAATGGTCTCAACACTGTTATCCTAGGTGTGCTGTCACATCAGTTTTCCTTGTCTGAGTCAAAAAAATTAGATTGTCTTGCTAATTTATGTCAATTGGTTTACTAGTCAATTAATAATTTATTATTTGTTCTAATAAATACCTGATTTCAATTTACATGAAGTAGGTATTTTGAACATTTCATAATTCTATGATCACATAGTACTTGCATTTGAGTTGCTGACCTGTTTTTCTTAATTATTGTATTTTATTCCTATTAATATTTATTTTGAGAACTACTATATATTCTTTTGTATATGGTTCCTGGACACTGAAAGACAATTAGACACGTGATATAAAATGTGAAAATTTAAGAGGTTTTACCAGTTTGAAAGATTCATAGTGGACTAAATAAAATTGAAAGGGGCCAACAAGAATAAGCCCAGAAGGGAGAAAGCAGTTGAGAGAGTAGTTTTGTCAAATCATTGTGCCAGACATGGTTCTGTTAGCTGCTGTTTCTCACACTGCCTTTTCTTTTCCATCCAAATTCACCAGACTGCCAACCACAGTGCAAGAGCAAATGTACTCTAGATGCCTTGTGGCAATTGGTGTCTTATACTTTGATTTAACAGATATGGGCTAATTGAGCCTGGCACAAATCTGTTGCCTCAGCAACTCTTTCTCTGCAGTGGAGGAGGAATGCTGATGGTCTAAGAGAACTGGGACCATAGAACTAATTTCTTGTATAAACCAGGCCAATCAACAGTGAAAGGATTTCTACTAATGTTTATTTAGGGACAATTATCATGGGAAAATTCTGAGTTATGATCTCTGTCACCAAACTGTAGTCTACGGATATGTTGATGGGAAATGTACTTATATTAGCTGGCATTAGTTAGAAATAGGAAAAGGTCACATGAGAATTAGCATTGCCAGTTACTCTGGAAAACTATGGTGGGATCCTGACACTGAATGTCCCAGATTTGGTTTGCGAGGCCTGAGTTTGAGGGGGCATTTGGTGGGCCATCCATTAATGAGAGCTGTCCTGGAACCAGCACCTGGGATGGGAAGTGCAGGCCAGTTGGCCAAAGGTTGGTGTCCCCAGTGACACCTCAGGCTGGCCTTGGAGCCACTCTAGAGTTAAAAAGGGGCCAACGTAGCATCCACATTTACTCCCTGCCTCAGACTGCCTGGGACCATGGCACCTCATTCAGAAGTTGACAGTAGCAGAAGTCCTCAAAGGGCTGAATGTTGAAGAGTGTCTAGCAGCTTAGGCAGGGATCCCTGCAATGGTATCTTGTGGACACATGGATGTGCTGATCGCAATGGTTGAGTCCATTGCAAAGCAGCAATCAGCTAGAGACAAGAAGAGCTTCATCCACCTTACAGGCCAGCGTTCGGGGTGTTTTCTCCTGGGCCAATTTCCATGCTAACGACTTGGCCTCAGTGTGGATTTGAGCCATGAACCTCTGATCTAGAACTGTGTCTGATGTGGGATTGATCAGTAGACCTCCTGGTGTTCAACTGCTTCTGAGATCCTGCACCCACGGCCAGCACAGGGATGCTGCTCTTGAATTCTTTGTAAGATGTACAAAAGTAGGACTTTGCAACACAGTCAGACCCCGACCACATTTTAAAGCACATATTCTACAACTCCCTTTAACTATCCTGGAATGAAATTCAGAATAGTGACCACATACATTGTTTAAAAAAAATAAAAGAATTGAGAGAATAAAATGGAAACAGTTTTTTACATGAAGAGGGGAAGAAAGGTTGAGGGATGGGAGGGGGAATAGGAAACACTGAACTGTGATACGTACCAGTACAGTTTCCTCCTGATCAATGTGATCACTGTGTATGGAAAACATGGACTAATAAAAAAAAAAAAAAGATAAAATTAAGTGTTACGGGTGCATGCCTGCAATCCCAGCATTCTTAGAGGCTCAGGCAGTAGAATCTCAAGTTAGAGCCCAACCTGGATAATTTAGTGATTTAGTGAGACCTCACTCAAAATTAAAATGCAAAATACTGGGGATATATTTCAGGGAGAAGTTTCTTAGTAGGAAAAGTCTCCTAAGTGCAATATAAAGGTGAAATGAAAGATAATTTATACTGAAATAGTATATTTTTATGTACACAGAACTTGGAAATGACTATCCCAATGAAAATATTGAAGGAATCAGCTGCTTGTGTGTGCTGTAGAAAACCAGTGAACGTGATGGTTACACTAAGACCTTTATATGGGAAAAGCCCACTCAAATATCACAAGAAAAAATTTTCCAAAATAAAGAACGACTCATTTCATCCCTTGAAAATGATACAGGCTCTGCTTGTTCTATACCTTAATTGCATCATGCAAATTCACTGAGTAAGAAATCTGTTCAAAACTACAGTTTGCTTATATGAAAAATGGAGTGAGTGTTCTAGTCTGTTATTAATACCTGCATGAATAATCAATGATATGCCTACATTTACCTACATGAATAATCAATGAAAAATTCAAACTATGTGGAATGCAGAATGCAAGGCCGATCTTTTTTAAGCAGTTAAGTTGAGACCATTGCCAGCTTTCTAGCCTCTTTGGCGCAAACCCAGTGATTATCAACAGCACATTTGAATCAATAATGCCACACACTGGATCACCATGTTAGAAATCACTAGACCAAAAGGGCTTTAATCACATTTACCAGTCCACTTGTCAGTCCTTGCCCCACTTTACGGAATCCCTCGGGGTCCATCGTTGCCATCACTTTCCCATTAAGCCGCACTCTTAACGGAACACAATTTATCAATCTGTCCAGAGCCTCATCTAACCTGTATCTATCAAGGATTTTTCAGAGTTTCTGGCATTTAGAAAATGATTTAACCTAGATTTCAGGGCTGACACAGCTTAAATCCTATTTCACATTTCGTCATTTCTAAAGTTATTTCTTATAAACTAGAAAGGAAATATTCGAACATGTGAACTCAAGCCAACACATTTCTGGGAAGCTCTAAATATTTAATTCAACAAATGGAAACATTCATTTTAAGAGATCCTGTTATCCTAATCTGATATTGAATATTTCCTTCAGGGGAAAACATTCTCAGGGCAAATAAGAAAGATAATTTGACTGTCATTTTTCCAATATGATTACAGGAATTTGGTTATAAATGATTGGAGACTTGGTATTATATTTAGAGTGCAGTCATAATGCCTACAATATATGCTCAGGATTTAATAAATCAAGTGGATTGACAGTGGTAACATGGCAAGAATGTATTGGTGAAAGCCTTACACATCAGCCCCAACTTTTGCCAGTAACCAGTTACGTGAACTTAGGTGAAATACTTAACTTCTTTTGATTGGTTTTCTATCCGTAAAATTATTGAGTTGGAAAACATGATCTCTACAGACTCTTTCAGTCAAAAATTCACTGACTTTGTTGTCATGAGTACCTTTCCTACATTTCTCAGATGTTAAATTGGCAAGAAATTATAGTTTGAGAGTTTTTTTGGAACGCGTTCAGCTCTATTTTGCACATGCAGATGTTTGTTACATATAGAATTTCCCTGATGCCTAATGATATATGACCTCAACTGCCTTCAAGCAGATTATCCATCTGCTATTTTATGTTGACTCTGAAAAGATAATTTAAAAACATCTTCAGGAGAGTAGTTCCATGGAATATGGTGTGTCTTGAGACACAGTGGGGCGTGACCCATTTCAGCATCAGTGGAGGGGCCTAAACTTTACTTACTTAGTGGTGTGGGGCCAGGGCCATGAGGCTGACCCATCTACAGTTTTTTTCATTGGGTGAAATTTCCACTGGCAAGAAGCACACTACAACCAGGCAGAATACAACTGATGATATGCAGTAATTCAGGCATTGCACTGGTTTCAGAAAACAGTCTCAAATGATAGATCAAATAAATAAGTGCTGACTGAATCGAATAACATGTTCAAAATCCATTGGCTACTTACTGAGTGCTTTCTAAGTGATGATCTAAATACATTTGCCATTCTTTAAATTATTTATTCTCATTTATGTTACTGTAGTGAAAGGAACCTAACTCACACAGGGCTTGAGAAAAATTTTAGGGAACTCATTGAGAGATGGCACAATCCAGGTGAAGAGGGACGGCAATGATCACACGGCACAACAGGGTAAGGAAAACCCTGCAGTTCAATACTCTGTGAACTATGCTGAAGAAATAAATATATTGTTTTCAAGCTTAAAGAGGTAGAGCTACATCTATATGATTAAGAGAATTAAATGGAAAAGGAGAACATAATGAAACAAAAATGATGCTCTACTAGTCTTAGAAGAACTCTAAAGCTCTTTGGCATCACAGCAAATCACAGATAAAGTAGAGATATTGACTTCTACTGGTAGGAGTGGAAGGAAGGTTTTAGATTAAGTTTCCCTAAAGCTTGAGAAGATGAAATAAGAAATAATTCAAATAACAGAAATTGTTTTTAAAGGAAAAGAAGTAAATTGTTGCCAAAGTTTTGCTTTGGAGATTTTGCTTGTGTTGTTTATAAATCTGAAATTCATTTTTTTTTTTCTCTTGAAGATAATTTGCTTCCCAAATTGCAGTTCAGGGAAGTCTCTTGACAAGGTAGCTCCTGGCTAATCAGCCTGTTATCTATGTTGTTTTCTCACTGATAGATTAATTGCCCAAATTGCTTTTTTATTTTTAAGTAGACCTAAGAAGGAAATTTAGCAATTAAAATGATTTAGATTATTCTGCTTATATAGCAGTTCAAATGACATTTGAAAGATAATGGAGGAAATTAATAAGTGACTTCTACAAAATGATGTAGCAGAAATATGTTTGTTGCTATAATTAAAAGTGTATAACTTAGTGATGTAGGTTAATTTTCACAAAGAATCAATCAGTAGTAATTTTCAAATGGATTTTAAAATTGATTGCCTCTAATCAGTTATATTTCTATTTCAAACATGCATTTGAATATTTAATTAATTGATTTTTAAAGGAATATTTTTCTGCCCTTGGTTTTATGTAGTTAATAAGTACGTTCTTATAGCCATATAGTATTTATAGAATTTTAAATATCTAGAAACTTCAAATAAAATTAAGAACAGATTTTTTATGCTTTTAATTATTAAAGAAAATATGACAGTATTGATTTTTATTTTCTCACTTCAAGGGGTACTCTAAATATTCATTAGGGAAATTAAGGGACTGTTTATGGAACTCATTGGTAAAGCACTTGCTTAGCATATGTTGTGTCCTTTTTTCAAAACCTAAAACCACACAGGCCACACACACACACACACACACACACACA